>NC_090944.1:131781737-131839237 GCF_040807025.1 Struthio camelus
CCACATAACTGTAGCAAACTGTTTCTGAGCAAGTCGTAATAATGAACAACACATGATCTGAAATGTGATCAGCAAACATACACTTATGCCAAGGAATTTGTGCCATTCACATACCACGGCTCTGTAAATCAGTAAACCGCTGCAGCGGAGCCCACTTGGCCGAGGAGCGGGTGGGAGAGCAGACCCAAGCCTGACGTGCGGCGCGACCTCGCAGAGCTGGCCTGTGCAAAGAGCTGTTAAGAGAACTGTGAATTGTAATAAGTTTTCTCTCTTTTCACCTTCCTTCTTTCCCTCTGTCTGCGTGCTCCAAAACGCAAAGCTAGCAAGCGGACCTTGCAGGAGTAAAAGTGCGTTTTAAAACACCTCAGAGTTGAATACCCGGCAAACAAGTAGCAAAGGAATAAAATTGCATTACTGCATTTTTTTATGTGATTTTTTTTTTCCTCCCCCGCCATCTTAACGCTGAACCAAAATGTAAATTATTTTCTGGTCCTAATTGGATTTAATTATTTCTTTAGGAGAGGCTGGGTGGGAGGGGGTGGGAATGGCACACAGCTGTCCTAACAAAACAAAGGATCCAGCAAAACCTCACTTTCCCCCATGCTGGCTGATAAACGTTGCCCAGGATCTCGATGCTGGCAGGCAACCGGAGAGCCGGGTAGACCTGGGAGAGGGCTGCGGGCTGCCTGGGCGGCCGGCAGCGTTAGAAAGCGGCCACGCTCGCCGGTACCACGTGCCTCCTAAGAAACGGCGTTTTGTGGCGTCCTATTAGTTTCTGCAGCCGCTCCGTATTTTAGAGCCAGGTCCCCGCCTTGCCCTCCGCTGGGGCCTGGCGGCGGATGCGCTGCAGCGAGGCCGGGCCTGGTCCCGGGCGGGAGACGCGCCGCCGCTGCCAGCGGGACCCGGGGCCGGCCGGCCGGTGCCTCCTTGGTGCTTCGGCAGCGCTTCCCAGCCCGGGATCTCAAAGCGCTTTGCAAGCCTTAATGAATGTGACCGCTAACATAATTTATAGCGCGATTCATTATTGGTATTGGAGGGACTGTATTCTTATTTTGTCATTTGCTGTTAAAATTAATACACTCCATGCTGGCTATAAAAGTGTATTTGCATTTAATTGCAAGTCAGAATGAATTAGTGGGTATGATTTAAACCCGAACTCACTTCTTGAAAAGAACTCTTGAGCGAGGGAGGAAAAATCGCTCTGGGTTTAATTTCTTCGGTGGATGCCGGGATGGAAAGAGGGGCTGGCGGGGGGGAGGGGGCAGGCGGAGGCGCTGCTCCTTCTTTAATTCTTGAGGTTGCTTTCAGGGAGAAATGCCTTTGCCAGGAGGGGCTTAGGCAAAGTGGTCAAGCACATCTGCTCCCGGGGAAGGTAGTGAAGAAAAGAGGTTACTAGTAATAGGGCAGCAGCACAAAGGGAAAATTGTACACTGGAAGCATTAGCCTGCTCGGTGGTAGTGTGGCCAGACTGGTTTAGCAGACAGGATGATAGATTGCTTTGTCAAGGGTCCCAGGGTGTGCCCTGAACTTGAAGCACTTTGTTTATCTTGAATAGAAAGGGAAAAGCACAGACATAATCGATGTCTCGTTTTTAGGAGGGAGGAAGAGGTAGAGAGGAGGGAAGGGAGGGGGGAGGTCCTGGTTGGGGCTGTCCATTAACAGATGAACTTGGCTCAAGTCCAGGTTTTGATGAGAGAGTGTCACAGCCCCAGAGCCGTCAAGCCTTTTCAATAATTTTTTTTTATACCTGCTGTCTGTACATCAAATGCTCCTAGGTCTTTTGGCTAAAGGCAAAAAAAAAAAAAAAAGAAAAAAAAAAAAGACACAGCTCAGTTTTTTCCCTCTGAACCAGTTGAGACCAGTCTTTTGGCCACGCACACAGGTTTCTATCATCTTTCCTGGCTTGCTGTTGGGGAAAAAAGCGTTGTAGTAATGCCAGTAACCTGAGGGCCCAGGACAAAAAAGGGTTTTGGTGTTCGCAGAGGCCAGCTGAGCTCGGAGAGCGCGTGAGGCGGGGAGGGCTGCGCGCGCCCGCTCGCGGTTGTGCGCCTGCGAGGCTTCGTGCGTAGCAGACCTTAAACTTGCTCTTAAAAAGCATCTGTGAAGCAATGCGTGCATGGCGGGGAAAGGCAAAAACGGGAGGCAGCCTGCCTGCAGGTCGAGAAGACTCGGAGGTGACGCCGCGGTGGAAAGCCCGTTGCCGTCCCCGTGCGCGTCCCCGGCCACTAGCGGGGGGCTTCCGCCCGCTCCGAAGCTTTCTGAGAAGGACGTGAAGTTGGTGCAAACCCCTAGCGCAGACTTAAACTGGCGGGAAGGTGTCTGTCTTGATACAGTGCCTTTTAAAACCTCTCTGCCGGCGTAAGCGCGTACACACCATGAGGTTTTACTGAGGTAACGTCTCTTGGTTCCCTGACCGCCTTATTCAGTCCAAGCGCAGAACTCGCGTGTGGGGCAGCCCCGCGCGTTCTCGTCCCTTACGCAGCCGTCACAAAACCTACCGGTCCGTGCACAGCGTCTGGCTGCTTTCTTGTAACGCGAGCGTGGTGAGAATGAAGAAAAACTGGAGGCCTTTACTCGTTTTCTTTTTCTTTTATTTATTTATTTTTTAAAGTTGCTTGTTTACCAACAGCAGGATTTGGCAGGGCTGCAGTAAGCGGGGCTGTGGGTTAGCCGTGGCCTCCGCGCGGGCGGGTGCGAGGGCCGCGGCGCCGAGGGGGGCCGCGCGCGCCTGGCGAAGCGGTCCTGCGTCGGGCGTTGCTGCTGCTGTTGTTGTTTTGTTTCCGATTATGCTGTCTGTTTCTGACAGTTGTTCAGCTACTTACTAGTCTTGGCAGGCGGCTGAGTCTATAACATCCTGACATTTTTGCTTCTTAACAGGCCGGTCTCATCGTGCTGGAACAAACAGCAGCTTAACTGAATTTCACTGTAGCTGATCTGAATAACGTGTACTCTGGTCAGACAAGAAACTCCTCAAGGGAAGAGCTCGGCGCCTCGTTTGCCCTTCCGCTGGCACCGGATGGTTTGCAAAACGTAAAGAAATGGCATGACTGGAGAAAACGTAGGCTTCCCCCGCTGCAGAGGGACAACATGTCAAAGGTGCAGAGCGTGGGGTAGTGGCTGGCCACCAGCCTGTCCCGCGCGCCTCGGACGGTCACCGCCCGGCGTCGCGCTTGGCTGGGCCGTAGCAGGGTCGCTAGTCACTTGTGGCCCTCTCCGTTGCGAAAGGGACAAGCACGGGGACGGCCTCGGCCGCCGAGAGGTCCAGCACGCTTCGGCCGGCCGCTGGCTGCCGCGGTGCGTGTAGGGTGCGGGCGATCCCTCAGCTCCTCCCTGCCGGGCATCGCGCGGCGGTTTGAAAATCCCCTCCTCGTTTCCTCTCCTGCCCCGTTGCCTTTCCAGGTCGTGGGCGATGACGTGCGGCGCGCTGCGCTCGGCTCGGCTCCGTGGAGGAGAAGCGCCAAGAGAGGGAGGGAGTCCCGGGAGGTGGCTCAGGGTGGTGCGTGCCAGTGCTCTGCATCTAGAAATCTCCTTTGCGAAACTGGTTCTTCTCTTGATCTCAGAGCTGCATGTCAAACCATAATTGGTTTGATTGTAAACTTCCTAGCTGCTTGGCACCCTTTTATTTTTCCCAGGCAGTTGACTGTGCATGCGCTTCGCTCTTCCTGTGTAGTGCCTGCACAGGGCTCCCTGTTATCTCTTCGTCTAAGCATTTACCTGCGTGGCATCCATTACATTAGTACCCAAGTGCCTCGGAGGCGTTGATGAGTGCACCCTCACGGTACCGTGGGGAGACAGGGAACTACCATTTTGCAGCACGGCGCAGATTAGGTGACTTGCCCAAGGACAGATCAGTGGCGGAGCGGGGACGTGCACCTGGGTTTTCCGCATCCCGGTGCCTTCTGCATCCTGGCCAGGCCAAGCCGGGAAGCGAAGAAGTGGTAACATCTCCTCTCGGTCCCGCTTGCTCGCTGGCAGCCCCCAGCAGCTGCTGCGCTGAGCCCAGGAAGGGGAAAACACGGCTGCCCGAGGAGCTGCGGGCTCGTCTTGGCGTTTTCGGGGGCTCTGCTTGCCAGGACATAGAGGCACCTCCGCCTGCTGCGGTCCCGGTAGCTGTTCTCTGGACACCAGCCTGCTCTGTGCTGGTTTCTTCCCCTCGTTTCGTCCTTTTGCCTCTGGTCCCGTGTTCAGGCCGGTCAGAGCTGGAGGCACGTGATCTGCGGTTCGCGGGCTTGCTCCTGGCCATTCGGCTCCCCTTCGCCGGGGGGAAACTCCCTTTCCCCGGGGAGAGGTAGGGGCTTTGCGGGGGCTCCCCGCATTTGGGGAGAGCGCATCGGGAGCACGGGTATGTCCGAGGGACAAGCCGGTGGCCTTGGGTCAAGCAGCCGTGTCTCGAGAGCCCCTGGCGAATACCGTGCCGTGGGAGCAGCGGGGCTGCCGTGAGCCCAAGGGCCGCGGCGGAGCAGCGGGCTGCCTAGGAGGCTGCTGGGTGAGCTGCGTGGTATTTCTCCTTCGGACTGATTGAAACGTCGACCAAAAATCAATGCTGTTGACTAGGGATAATTTACAGTTTTCTCGGTGCTAAGTAGTTGCCCGCATAAGGAGGCGTTTGCTGTGCGGAGATTAGCGCGGAGAGTCCTGGATGCCACAGTGAATCAGCGGCATCATAGGTCAGCCCTTTATTTGTTTCATCACGACTTTTACACAGTTGTCATGTAATTTATGGCTGCTTTCACGTTGTCAAACGTTTTCATTGCAGCTTCTTCTTAACACACTCCTGACACAAACAGGGCTGCTTTAAAGGCACTGTATTGTTTCATAATCTGAGAGGAGGACTATAAAACATCAAATTACACTATCTTCAGGCTAATCTAAATGCACTACAGATTGAAATCAGAGCTCATTTGTCCCTGATGCAAATTATTAAGTTCTAATTATAAATATCCATTTAATTACCCCATACATTTTTATTCTGCAGACCCTTCTCAGCAATTCTGTCTGAGATACAGTAGATGTATAGGAGAAAATCTGCAGTAATTAATGTGCATTTCCTAAATAATAAAGAACAAACATGAGCCACTTTGTTCATGGATGACATATCCGCACACGCATTTTTAGCTATCCATGTCACGGCATCAGACTCTGAATGCTAATTTAAAAATAAACCAAAAAGGCAAAAATTAAAAGTTTCATCTTTTTCTTTTCTTTGTTGAAATAGCTCGATCCTCCGGCAGTTTGTTCGCTGCCCAGACCTCTGCTCGCGCCAGAGATCTCGCTGGCCACCTCAAGCCCGTGTCCGGGCACGAGGAAAGGCGACGCGGGGGAGCCAGGCGTGCGTCCTCAGGCCCACGGCTCGCGGCCCCGCGGCTCCGCAGCCTCGTCCCGCTGGGAGCCCGCAAGCCAAAACCCATCTCACGGCCAGACGAGCAGAGGGAGCTGCTTTCTGCCAGCCTCTCCGACTTTTTGGTTTCGCGCTGAGCAGCGCGCGAGCAGGTTGTAGAAGCCGGCCTGGCGCGGCAGCGGCAGTTGCTTGTTTTCCCTCCCCTGCTCGCGTGCCTGCGTTAAACCGGAGCCGTCCTGGCGCTGCCTGCGCGGGGCCACGGCAGCGAGCGAGTCCCTCGCCCGGCCCGGCCCTTCCCCGGGAGCCGCATCAGCACCCCGGCTTGGAACAGGCGTTCTGGATTTAGACAGATTAAATATTTATGGCAAGTGACAAAGTTAGTTGTTCCGGGTCTGTGGGCACAAAAAGAGTCTGCCTCCTCATTACTTCTGCCTGAAGACGAAGGCATCATTGGAGGAGTGTTTTGGACAAATTAGCAATTTCCACAACTTCGGTTGTTTTCTAGAATTACACGAGCGGGCTTAAGCTTTGCAAGTGTTCAGGTCTGTTAAGCCTGTTCCTTCGCGTTTAGAGAGGGCAAACCCTGTGTTTGCCCTCCGTGGGGGAGGCCAGGGCCGGGACACAGGGGCCGAGGCGAGCTCCCGTGCGCGGGAACGGGGCCGCCAGCACCCGGCCCTGCCCGCGCTCCCGGCATCGCCGGCGGCCCCGAGGCCGGCTCCCCGCGGGAGCGGTCAGCCAGCTCGGGCGGCCGGCGGGGGACGGCAGCAGCAGAAGTGCCCAGGAAGAGGCTGCGACGGCAGATCCCGCCCGGAGTCACCCCGGGCGCAAATCCAGAGCGACTCCCCGGCAGCCGCGGGAATTGCTTTGCAGGCGCACCAGCCGAAGGGAGATTGGGATCAGACCCATCACGGTTATTTATGTTCGGATTAAGAAAGAGCCTCATCTAACATCTACTGAAGTCTAGGAAAAAACTCCAAGCACGCAGGCAGGCAGCGGTTCAAGCCCAGATGAAACTGATGTCTGTCAAAAACCTCTGAGCTCTGTGTGTGTGTGTCTGTGTGTGTGTGTGTTTGTATGTGAGTCTGCATATACATATATGGGGTAAAAATCCAACTTCACTGAAGTTAATGTGAGCATTACCACAGGCTTCATTTCTCCCCGTGTTTATACCCATATTTGCATCTGTTTTCCGGATAATAAAGTAGGGCTTCTGAAAAGGATACTTGTGTAGTGTCAGTAATTATAAACAAAAATTTGCTTTGAGTTTTCTCAGACATATATCCTGCTAAAACTCTATTCATTCTGTCATTGAAGAAGACGAGTGGCTGCAGCAATGTCCTGAATTCCCAAGTAACTTTATCCTTTTCTATTATAATCATTTCAACTTTTAAATCATATAAACTTGGTTCTGCAGTCCAAGCCACAGGACATTAGGAAGAATATCATGAAAGTGTAAAAAGGGCTTGTAGGCGCCTTAGGACCTTTTACAAAGCAACCAAACCAAACCAGTCCTAAGCCTTATTTCCTAAATAAAGGAATAATTCTCTTTCTGAAGGCAGTATCATTTTTGAAATGAACAGTGCCTGTCTTTTTTTCTTCTTTGTTTTTTCAGCTTGCTTCACAGTTATTGTACTGTGTTGAACTATGCTTTTTGCTGCGGTTCCTCCATAGTTCAGTCACTGCACAGATAGTCCCGTTTGAGATTTTGCATCTTGTCACATCTGTTATGCAGAAACTTAAAATACAGCCTAACCTAGCAGTCAAATAATGAACAAGCCATACTACAGACGTGTAAGCGCTTTAATTCTTGCACAGTATGCTTTTACATGAACAACTGAATATATCTCTCTGTTGATGTAGCTATTGTTCTGAGTGGAAAGCAAACTCTGTATGCCATCACGTATACTAGCATTTCACAGCTCAATAGTCTTTCTCTATCTATTATTATTATTATTACTATTATTATTATATTGTGCAAATGTATCGGTCATTGTATTGTTAATATATGGTAGGGTGCTCGCGCTAGGACAGCCTTGGCTCGCTAATGGGGTCAGTCATGTCACAGTGTGATATATGGATTATGTTTACCGTGGCATATTTTGTTTGTGAGCGAGCCTGTGAGAGTGGAACAGGCGCTAAATGAAGATACTCTGCAGCTTCACAGTAGTTCCTGTGGTCGCAGGTCTCTGAGACAATAAAGAGCCTCTTGTAATGGAGAGGTATTTCCGTGCCCATAACTGACGTAAACTTTTAGATCTGTGGCTGAAGTTTAAGATGTGGTAGTCCGCTACTTCAGTATTTTTGCTTAAAGCTCTTACGTGATCCAGATAAACTAGGTAGGTTTTGTTCTGAAAACCTGGCTAAGTGTATGAGCCTTCCATCCAGTTAAGTAAGTAGTCTGGCTGAAATATTGGTCTGTTTTTCATCTCTGGGCTGCCACATGTCAACCGGATAGTCATCGTCACCCAGATTCCTAGTAATGGCCAAATACTTGTGTGTGTGTGTGTGAGACTGGGAGTCCCAGCAGTGAATGTGTTCAAAGGGCTTGCATACACTCCAAAAATCAAGTAAAACGCTTACTTATTCTCTTAAAATCAAGATCGTCTTACTGAGTCACTGCTTTGATTGAGGAAGCAAGCGTTCGAGGTGCCCTAAGCCCGGGCCTTGCCTTCTGGCTCCTGCTGTGAGGCTCTCCAGCAGCAGCACCTCCCGGGCGCCGCGGGCTGCGCCGCGGGAAGCCGCTGCGTGCCAGGCGGCGGTAACGAGGCTCCTGCAGTGTGGACGGTAGCAAGCTAACGAGGCGCTGATGGGTCAGTGTTGCACCAAGGGGTGCCCAGAGCCGCTTGTTTTTCGCTGGTGGCTCCTGCTTGCCTTCTCTTCCCCCCACGCACCCGGTTAAATGGGCGGCCGTAGTGTGTACGCAGCTACTTCTGACTTATTTTATCTCCTGAAAGAGACAAAGTCCAACAAGCTTTTACCCACGGAGCCTATAGAGAGAACAGCCAGGCAATTTTTGTTTCAATCTACAGGTCTCTCTGGAGCACTAGTTCCAGAGACTGATCAATAGGTTTTATCGTAGACCTCACTGTCTCTAAAAGCACTGTGACCTTATCCTGTCTAAAAATAGCGTTTGCTCTCGCTGCCTGCAGAACCCTGACCTGTGAAAACCCATTTGGAGCATAACTGACGCGTGCAGCGAGCTGTGCATCCGCGGCGCGCCCGCGAGGGGCCGCGCACAAGCGCCCGGCGCCGAGGGGCGGCCGCTCGCCGGGCTCGGCCGGGAGCTTTATCCCGTCACGGGGGCCAGGAGCGAGGGCCAGGGAGTGGGCCCAGGCTGCCCTTCTCCCGCGTCGCCCCCCGCCAGCGGGCTCTGCTCTCCGATGGCCAGAGCAGCGGTTGCGCCAGCCGCAGGCAGCGCCGGCAGTGAAAGCGCGGCGCCTCGGAGCAACCCAGGTCTTCCTCTAGGAAAAGCCTTCCAAGCAAGTCCAAGAGCACATTCACAGTAGTGTGATGTCCCCAAAGCAGCCCTTCTGGGGAGACATTTCGTTGCCTTTACCGTTTCCACCGGGACGGTTGCTGAACTTCAACTGTGATGGCAAGTGCTGTTCGATAAAACATTTCCTCCGCTTCTTTTAAATTACTCTTCTTAAGATCAGATGAAGGAAGATCACCGAAGTTAAAACCAGCTCCTTGCTGGTAGTCAGTGGGTGCGTCTTACTCATTCAGGCAGATCCTGATGGCAGGGTGAGAGGGGAGAGTTCAGTACAGATTTTGGTGACCGAATGATGCACCGAAGGAGGCCGAAGTAACCGCTGGTTCCTCACTGCTCAAGGAGAAGCCTGGCAAAGAGGAGTCGTCTTTTCCCTGAGGGGTAGTTTGGCATTTTCAGTGCGAATGAGCCAACGCTGGCAGCAGAGGTGCCAGCAGAGGGGAATCCTCCCACCGGCCCGGCCCTGCGCCTGCCGCCGCGCCGGGCTGCCTCTGAAGGGTTAAACAGCATCACTCCTGCGAAAGGTCTAGTGTGTCACCCCTGGAAGATGAAAAGGGAAGAGAGCGGTGATTGCAGAGCTGTAAAAGGTGGCATTTTGTTCTCCCCTTAACAAAAGCCAGGGCTATTGTTGCCTCCTAGCTCGCCAGAGAGGTCAGTGGTGGCATTAGCGCAGCTAATCGCATAAGAGGCCAGGTGGGCTCGCCTGTGCGTGGTGCCTGCGCCACCGGGGAGCCGCGACCGGCCACCCCGCTCCGCTCCCGCACGCGAGGTCCTCTTTGGTTACACAAAATGTCCGTGCTGGCTCTCCTAGCGCAGAGGCTATTATTAGCAAGTGTCACTCAGTTATCTGAGAGTGGCGCTTTTAGCTGCCATCTAAGTGCCTGACACTTGGGTTTACAGCAGATTAAATTAAATTTTAGGCTGGCTTGGCTTTACTGAAAGTAGACAAAAGGAGCAGCTGTGGTGGAAATGTAATCTGGCACCGACAAGGGTGGGGAGCCCTATCTGGTGTTCCCTTCCTCCCGGTCCCTGCTCCGTTTTGGAGGATGTGACTGTGCAGGTGCCTATGGGGAGATGAGGTGCCTGGCACACCGTCCCTCCTGCGGACGGGTGGGGGGCACCAGCATCCTCAGCTCAACGTGGGCCACCTCCCGGCCAGCCAACGCATTTGCCCTGGCAGGGAGCGTTTGGGGAGTGGTCTGAAACGCCGGGCTGGCAAGTGCTAGTCTCTTCATGATGGTTTCAGTGTGTCTATTCAAACACTTTAGTGCGAGGTCTGGGGTAAATATGATTTACTTATTGATTGGTTTGTCGGTGGAATCCATTCCATAAGCTGCAAGGCATGGCTTGTTCTTATTTATTTTTGGCTAAAAGCCACAGACCTACAACAAGATCCTGCGTTAAGTATATTCGGATAAAACCTTGCCTGTCCTCCCGCTTGGGCTCCAGTGACTTACTCCAGAGGGCATGAAGTGGCCAGCGAGAGCCCTTTGCTGTGGGGTCCGGCATGGTGGCCGTCAGGGACGGATAGCGGGGGAAGGCTGTTTGTGCCACTGCGGGCAGCTGTGGCCGCTCTGTTGAGCAGCTTAGGCAGCTGCCCTTGAACGTGCCAGAGAGTGCCGGGGTCTTACACGTCCTCGCCGGGCACAGAAATTTGTCAGAGAGCCGACTGCGGAATGGGTGCTTGCGTAGTCAGAGCCTCCACGTGTGAGGCAGGGCTGGTAGCGCTGGGGTTTCGCCGTGTGCTCGCAGAGGCTTTCCAGCCCCACAGGAGAGTCACACGGGTTTTGCAGTAGTCGCTAACCGTTGCCGCAGGTGGGTGGGACGAGTGGCAGTCATCCCAAAAGGGAAGGGAATGGGAAAGGAGTTCAAAAATGGGTTCCTACCAGAGACCTAGTTCTTCCAGGCCAGCTACTGATGGGAAAAAGACACGGTAGGCGACATCTCACTGAC
Organism: Struthio camelus; assembly: GCF_040807025.1. NCBI lineage: Eukaryota > Metazoa > Chordata > Aves > Struthioniformes > Struthionidae > Struthio > Struthio camelus. Next base: position 131,792,519 of record NC_090944.1, read on the forward strand.
ATCCTCTGCTTGAAGGGCGTTGTTAGCCATCAGATAGTAATATAGCCTCTATGTTTAAAGTTAGATTGATAGGGATCAAAGACACCCTTCAAGATCAAGATGCAACTGGACCTGTTCCAAAAGTGCTTTCTCAATAACCTTCTTCAAGAAGGGAAGGGTAGAGACTGGCCAATAATCGGCAAGGCTGTTAATGTCAAGAGATATTTTTCTCTTTAGCAGGATGATACTGTTCCAGGGCGGCTGGCACCTTGCCCTCCTGAAGTGAGGCATCAGACCAGTAATCGTCCAAAACCTGAGGTGGTGGACTTCATGAGGCAGGAGTGCAAGGTTCAGCTCAGAGCTGGTGGGATGCAGCCGCTCCACATGCTCCATTGAATCAAACTGGGTGGAACTAACAGGAAAAAGCAGATATTAAAAAAGGTAATTGATGAATTAAAATGCAATCCTCCTCTTGGATTTACTGGCATCTTTTCTTATGGCTTTTGATTCAATGACTGGCATAAGCAAATGTCATTTTCCCCATATATCTCTGCATTGGTTTGCATACATCAAGGCTAAATGACATCTTCACGTAAGGACAAAAAGGTGTATGGAAGTGGTTTTTGTTCCATTTTCTGTGTGATCTATTGCTAGTGAAAGTCAAAGCTCAGCCTGTCCAAAAATGCCCAGAAAAATCTTGTGTCTTGGAAAGCAGTAGAAAGTACAAAGGTGGAGACTGAAAAATAGCACATAGGTGTGCTGCATTCAGGTGCTCAGAGCTCAGCAACGGTTTGGCCTGCTGTATGAAAGCGAGCTATTCTGTACTCAAGCGTACATAGGTTTTGGAGGCCAACACTCTTCACCACACCAGGGAGGAGTGCACTAAGCAAGGGAATATTTTAGCATGTTCTCCCTGTGCTCCCAGCCAGCCCAGACCCGGGTTACTACTGCCTGCAGTAACCCTGCGTTGTGAACTGGTGTGCGCAGAGCCGTCCTGCCGATGGGACTGGCTTTGCCTTGAATCCTCCCATTCCTACCAAGCTAATCCCCCATTTTTTCTCATCCTTCCCTTTTAATTGCCTGCCAGCATGGGGTAGCGTGCTGTGGTTTGCGCGTGCCTGGGTGGGTGCTGCATGGGTGCCTGGGTGCCTCCAGACAGGCCACGTGGTGGCTGTGGGAACGGCTGAGCCACCGCGCTCGAGCTACGCTTTTTTTGGGCAAAGAGAGGAACGGAAATGCACCTTCAGTTTCTCTACGCAGCCCTACTTTGGGTTTGAGCTGGACAACTCCGATGCTCACATGAAACTCTTCATCGTTTTAGTATGAGGTCAGCACTGCGGCAGAAGCTGCAAGCCAAGGATGGATGGGAGGTCCATCCTCCCTCTACAACCTTGGGCCAGTTTAAGGCCTCATTAAGTGGCTCGCATGGACTTGCAAGAAAGCTAGCCTCCACGTTTTGTTCCTGACTCTGTCCCTCATTCACTGGGTGCCTTTGAGAGAATCACAGACAGCTCAATTCAGCATGAAGGTTGCTTAGCTGAAGGTTTAGGATTAGGTGTCTTTGTGTCAGTGTGTGGTAGTTTGTTCATCTGAAAAATGAGCCCATTTTCTGACGGGAAATATATTCTCTGGAAACTGTGATTTGGTTGTCCTGAATCTGTGAGGGAGTTCAGGAGCAGCTTTGGCTGGCAAAAGAGAAGAGAAATTCAGAAAAATGTCAGTCTCTAAACCACACTATGAACATTTTTTATTTCATTTCAGTGCAAACTGATTTTTCCCCTTGAATTGTCTGTTTAGCAGCCAAATAAAAAACATCTACTACATATCCTGCTCTAATTATAATATGTACCTCATATGAAGATTTTTAGGTTTAAATTATTAATAACTGTGCAGTAGCTGGACAACCTCGGTTGAAAAATAGTATCTGCTTGCATTATGTTATTTATAATTGTGTTTAGTGTTGTGTCAAGATCGATCGCTCCGTGCAGGTCTGTGGCTTTGTGCGGGTTTCTGTGCACATCTATAGGTGTACTTTACCTATACATTTCACTGACAGAGATTTGCACTGCGTGGATGATACATTTCATAGTTTTAATCATCCTGACCAACGAATGGAAGTGAGACTTTGAGACATATATTAGTATTGAAAGTCTCCTTTGACTGTGGTATTTTGTGAGTCCTGAAGTTAGAAGAAGGATTTTACAAAGTGCTTTGTTCAGGCCGGACAGTGCTCCGCTTTGTGTCAATGGTAAGTCCCAGCACTGAGCTCTTTCAAAAATAGGACCCTCGATGTCTGTGTGTGTCTGTGAGAGAGCTGTGTTTGCTTTGCTCTGGGGAGTGTGTGGATGCCAGTTCTTTCTAAGACGCTCTTGGAAAGCCCAGTTTTTGATTCCATAACTCTTGAATTTACATTAGTTGTTAGTGCTACAATATGTAAATAATCCAGTCAAATTCAAATACTGTTTGCATAATTCACACCTTATGTCTGATGGGAGAAAACGTGAAGCATTTCCTTAAATTAACAAAAACCTGTAATTATTTTTCTTCTAAATGTTGAAACTGGAGAGAAAGGCATCTCCTTGAATTTTATTATTTGTACAATTTGTTTTTTGCTGTTGTTTCAGAATAATTTAGTAATGTATTTGTTAGAAACTGGCAGCATCTGCTAATTTTCAGAGCAATCATAATGATGGTAGCATTAAAAATCTGAGGCCAGAAGCGGGACCAACACCTTATTTGCACGTATTCGCATTTATTTCGGTGCTGTGCCGCTCTGCTAGCAGAGGAATATGGTGCTCGGCAGGGTAAGAGCACGAAAATTTGGCCCTGAGCAATCATTTCTGCTACGTTAGGGTCAGATTGCAGAGCCTTTACTCATCCCGGTAAGTATTTATTAACCTTCACAGAACAATGGCTATAATGAGATTACCTGGGTAAGCGCTTATCCGTCTGAAAGGAAGTTGCAGGATCTGGACCCACGAACATTTTAGGGAAGATAAGGAAGGCTGTTTACTGTGCAAGGCCCTTTGCTGGCTCTGCCGGCACGGGAGAAGGTGACATGAAAGGCAGGGCAGCGCAGCCGAGTTCAGGCCGGGCTGCGACTTAGCGGCTGCAGCTTTTGAACGGGCGATCTGGCTCCGTGTTGGCTCCTCTAGATTAGCCATATTAAAACGGGGGAAAAAAGTCAGCGTTTGAGTGACGTGAACAAAAGTAATGGACTATCAGTATCAAGAATTACTGCAAAACCGTGCGTGGGACAAGTCAGAACAAACCTTGACAAAACTGTGCAACAAAGGGCTGCTCAAACACACCCTTGAGTCTAGTGAGCTGTACACTGAACTTCAATTCAAATGAAATACTTTTATGCCTTGTGTACCTTTTTGTGTCTACTCGGAGTGAGTCAGTGCCACACATGATGTGACTTAAGTCTCCGAAAGAATCAGCAAGCACCGTGCCCCGCTGAGCGCCGAGATCTGGCCTCATACCTGGCCGCAGCAAAGTGGCTTTAGTCTTCACAGATCAGAAAGGATTTAAGCAATTCCCACCTCATTTGCCCATCCAGCTGTATGCACTTTTCCAGAAGCGTAGGGAGGCGAAGCAGCTCCTCAGTCATCTTTTCGTCAGTATTTTTCTCACGAGGGAGAAACAAAGAGAGGGGACCTTGTACCGTGCCGTGTGAGTGTAATGATCTTTCTATCAGGAGCTCCACACCCATTTCTTCCTACAGGTTAGAGACACATTTTTGGCACTGGACACAGTAAGCGTTCCAACATGTTTTTCATCGGCAGCTCTCTCTCACGTCTTTAAAGGTCTGATGTCGTGGCTCTAGTTGCCTGCACATATTTCAAGGTACGGCACCTGAGTAGTGCAAAATGCAAAACGTGGGTAAAATACAGTGACATTATTTTAATCTGTCGGTAGGAGTTTGCTGTTTGTTCATTCTGTTTGCCCTTCAGTGATGCGTTCTCTTTCCGCAGTTTTTTCCCTGTAACAGTAGCTGCTGCTTCTGGTTTTCCAGGCATCTAGCAAAAGGCTAGTAATAATTCCTTGTGATACTTTTTGCATTTATTCTTAAATGCTAAAAGCTATCAACTGAATTTGCTAGGAATGCAAAGTGAAATGCCTTCAGTTGTTCATTTTCTAACCAGCGTGCGCTCAAATGATGAAGTGCTGTGCCAAAATCTACTGAACTCTTTTCTGTTGACTTGGATTTTGAATCAGACACTAAATTCTGATTTCATTCCTTCTCCTTTCTCCTGAGACGTGAAGCTTGCTGATTCCCCCTCCTCCCCCCCCCCCCCCCCCCGGCTGCTATCTGGATGGCATTACCACAGCCCATATCCAGCCAGCTTCATGTAGCGCTCTGTCTGGTCTTTACAGTCTTGCTGTCAACTAACACAGCCCCGTTGATTTCTTAGATGCTTTCTGTTACGGGCAGAAAGGTAGGAACAAACGCCTGGGAGGGACCTCCTGGGTCACTGTGTACAGGCTGCTGCCGTTGCAGGCAGTAATGCCTTAGATGTTCAGATATGCGGAGTTACGATTCTGGCTGCATCTCTACTCGTCTTTTTGGGTTTTTTTTGTATTTTCCTCAAACGCAGGGCGACAACAACAGTACGAGCTGTGGCGCTCTGGGTGGGGAGGAGGGGACGAGATGGATTATCCTTCGCTCGTTCTGGGAAGATTCAGCAGTTACCCTTGGTCCTTTCACCTCCTCAGGGCCATGTAAGGGTTACCACATTTTAGACATTTCCCAAAGTGTCAGCATTCGGAGCACCATTACGAAGAGACTAGATGAATGACCAACTCGTAGGGGCAAAATAAATTAGACAGTTCAGAAGCCGCAAACAAGTCATTTACTAAGAATAACGAAAGCTCGCAGTTGGAAGACAGTCCATTCTCCAGTCCATTTCAGTGATGTTTATAAATCAGGATAACAAAAAGGGAGGCCTTATTGGGCCTGTGTGACATTAAAGGTGCATTTAGCTTCAAAGTGTAACACTGGCTGCTATAAAACCAGACAGATGCTATAACTATGCTGCAGCTCATATGCGTGATGACAGCAAGGCTGCTCATTCGCGACTGGGCCAAATCCTTCTCTGGGATCGTGTTACCCTTCTTCTAAAGAAGAGAGCGTCTCCCAACTTTTCCTGCTGCCTAAGAGAGCGAAGATTTGCAAGCAGCAAAGGCCCGTTTGGCTGCAGGTAGCCGTGCGTTTCCCCAGTCCGCTGGGGAAGGGCAATATGTTGCACGTTTGATCGGAAAACTGACTGCGTGTAAGCACCTCTCTTCTGTGCGCTTCGGAAGCAGAGATGAAAAATATGCTGCAGAAATACTGCAAGCATTTAATTTACTCTCCCAGCAGAGTGTGTGACCGCATGCTTAGACCTGGGATGTGCCGTGCTCCCGCCTATCTGAGAGGTGGAAACAGTCACCATTTTACTGTTTCTCTGGAGAACTAAGAAAATGGCAGCGTGTTGCAGGACTGTGAGCCAGGCCTGCAGGATAAAGCAGTAATTAGCACAGCTTTTAAAAGGGGAATCTCCACGCTGGGGAAAACATTTGAACAGATCACATTTAGGAAGTGTCTGGGGAGTTTTCGCTACTTCTCTGTCATTTCTCCCACCCACAAACAGCGTCGAGCTGAGCAGGTGGGACGCAGGGGACGTCGCAGGCATCCGCGTACGTGACGTCGAGGCTGGTGGTGATGACCAAGTGCTGTGCTGTAGCTGAAGAGCAGGCGTGCTGCATTCAGCCATGCGTGCGCGGGTGTGTTAGAGAATATGGAAGGAGAAGTGGACTTTCTCACCAGGAGAACCATTCCCCGCTGGAACAAGCCCGTTTGTGCTTGCTGCCTTCCCTCTTGGCTGTCTCCTGCAGTCTGTACGAAACATGCACTTTTTTATGCTCTCAGACTATTTCCAAGGCAGGTCCAAAGATCATCTGTGTTGCCTCTTGCTGTGACTGTAGGGATTTTCCTTCCCCTCAGGTTCAAGTCATGTGCTTTCCCATGTAAGGCTCTCTGTGGCTCTGCCTCCTGATAGGCTGCTCCTTGCTCCTTTCTCTGTCAAACGTCCTCTCCGCTCCGCTTCTTCTGGGATAGCATCCGTGGTACCCAGTGTCTTCTAACACTTGCACCTCCATAGTTCCTCCTGTCCTGTTCCCTGGTCTGTAGGGTCCTTGGCCACGTTGAAATCCTCCCGATTATCCGCTTCATTCATTACGCTCAGGAAAAAAGTAACCGGCTGATATAGGTGCTTATAAGTGAGCAGTATTATATCACTACACATAAATGTCACATTAATGGAACATTATAACCAAAAGAAGCTCATAGATCACTCTAACCATTTTCAGCATATGTTACACTTCTGCCACCTGCTCGTCACCCGTTTGGTTGTGTGTGGGACAGGAACGCTGCTGTCAGAAAAGTCTGGAGAGTACCAGATTTGCACGGGCGCTGCTGCAAGGCGATAAGGGCTCGGTGCTAGCAGTCGCAAACAAGCAGCTCACCTTTGCACGAGGAGTCCCAGCGATGCAAAGCCAAAATCCACCTTTCAGTGTTTGCCCTGCCGGAAAACGCATAATATGCCATGAACGGCAGAGAATTGGAAGGGCGTGCCGAAGCTTGAATTTGAAAGGGTGTTGATAGAAAGTGCTGACTTATCTGAGCTAGCTCAACACCTTCTGAAAGTCCAGTGTAGACAAGGGGGGGGGGGCAAAGCTTTGGCTGCGCTGCGAGCCCACAATGCCTCATCTACAACAGCTTTCTAGATCACACCATGTAACAGAGCCTAACAATGGGCCTTTAAATCCTAGTCAAGAAGACAGACAATGGAAGGTCAGAGTTTAAAAGAGAAAGTGTGCCTCAGCCTGATGTAATTCCCCTTCTCCCCCCTTTTCTTAGTGTGACTCCTTTGATATTTGAGCGGGGAAATCCTCTTTATCAGGAAACTCCACCTCCTCTTATCTTACACTCCTTCTAAAATGCTATCTGCTGGCCTGTTTTTCGTGCCTTCCAACCTGTTTTGCTTTGGAAACCTCTCGGCGCTCGCGCGCTTCTCTCCTGCTTGGCTTGTCCAGTAGGTGCAGATAGACTCCTGGGCTCGAACAAGTGACTCACTTTAAGTAAACACCCTCTGGCTAATGACTCTCTTTGGGAGTTACACTTCCCCCTCTCAGGCCGGATCCTGTGAGCAGGCTGAACCCAAGCGCTGCCTCCAGGTAAAACCCTGGAGGTGTTCTGGCGGGTCCTAGCAGAGGTCTGGCTGGCAGTGCGGGAGTGCGCGTCGGGAAATGCGGCGCTTCGTTTTCCAGTGGTGCCCTTGTGCTAGGCTGTTTACATGGATCAGGGCAGCCTGCTTGGAGGAGAGGGGGCTGGAGGAGCCCATGGCCACAAGCTAGGTAACGAGGCAAAAAACTATTTTACATACCAAGCACAGCAGTGCTGGAGCTGTGGTGAGGATGAAGGGCTGCAGCATGGTGGGCAGGAGGGGACGACCCCATGGGAAAGAAAACCCAGCAGCAGTTGGCCTGCCATCCTCCACGTCTCCGCCTGTGCAAAGGGAGCCTTTGTCACCTCTTTTGCATTTGTTGTTAGATACACAGGCCACTCACTGTTACCGCATGTAGCATCAGTTGGGCATATCAGGTCTGCGGATGAGCCAACCTCAAGACCTAGTGATGCTGCACTCAGCAACAGTGCTGCCTATCAGGTGACGTATGCACAAGGCATATGTAGTAAAAGCTGCCCGTGTTCACTTTTCAGCCCTGCCAAGGAGGCTCTTCAGCTACTTGTAGTCTAGAGCAATTTTTTTTCATGAGGATGTAAAAGTAGCCATATTGGGTTAGATCCACTCTTGTCTTGCTTCTCCTGCATCATGGAGTTGGACTGGGCCATCTGTTTTTCTCCCTCTAGGTTATGCCCATCCTTTCTGGTTGCTGGCATACATTTTGCCTGAAATGGGACTTGGGAGGTTGTTCTAAGCTGATCATTACCTCACATAAATTGTGTTTCTTGTCCTCCGTGCAATGTGCTCCAGTAATACTCGTTAGCTCTCTTAATTCGTTATAATAAAATTGCAAAGCTGGAAAAGGGAAATGTGGACAAAGTTCTCCCATGCTCAAAGTCACTGGGTGTCTCCACAGAACTGTGATAGCTCTGGAGACCAAAGAGCTTTTGTTGTTGTCGTATCCCACGCAAAAGAGATCAATACTCCAACCCATGGTGGTGGTTTTAGTCACAAGGGACCAGGTTCTTTCGCATGAGTTGCTTTTCACCTGGTGTAACTCCGTTGATTTCAATGGTAGTATTCTCAATATATACTTACATAAGGGAGTGGAAAGACTTACTTACCTAATGCGTTTTTTCAAAAGCAAAAAACGTAGGGGAGAGAGTACATATGCAAGACGTTCAACTTTAGCCAGTGACTACTACGGTGAATACTCAAGGAGATATGTAGTTAGACTAGGGCAACACTTTGTGGTGTGAATCAGATGGGATGGGCCTGGCCAGTTTGCACCAGCGGATCTTCAAGCCCTGAAGATCCGTCCCTTAAGTTAGCTGGGAATGGCCACTGAATTTTTATCCTTAAGCCGTTAAAAGTGTCTTGTACAGTACATTGGATTTTATCATTCACATGACTTTTTCCCTTCCTGTCAGCCCTCAAACACACACAGCGTGCACAGGACTCAGAAAAGAGTTAATGAAATTTTCATTAATTTCTTATAGTTCTTTACACACTACTTCTATGCTTCTATGCATTTCCAACTTATTGCAGCTTGGAAAATAGCTTGACTGAGAGAACACTATGTCCGTAAAGTGGTGCAATGTGTAAGGAAATGGTGCCATTAATTGCACAGTTTATGTAGATTGTAATTCTTAAAGCCTTCAGTTTCAACCCAGATTAGAGCTCCCTTAGCTTAAAATAACAAAAAGAGAACTGTCAGCATCAGAGCAAAAATACTGGCATTCTGAAACATGTTAACAGGTAGCCATTAGCACTTTATGTTTGCATGAATAGTATCTTGAAGTGTTTTATTGGTAACAGAACAGGGAGGATAGTCAGAAAATGACATTCGTTTCCCAACCGACACGTTCTTTTAATTCCAGCTTTTATTGTTGTCACTTGTGAGAGAACACATCTTCTCCGATCGGACTATGCTCTGGGTTGGGGAAGTGTCCGTGGGAGAGATGCTTGGTTTCGAGTGTAAGCTATTTGACAGAGAAAGAGGAAAAGAGGAGATTGTCTGAACGGGAACTATTATTACTTCTGTTTTGCTCTAAAATACATGCGAGACACCTGACTCCGAAAGCAGTCTGCAGGATAGCTGTGGTGTGTGACAAAATGTGGCTGTGACGTACAGGAGGGTGCCGGTCAGGTCAGATGCGTGCCAAGTTCGCGCTGACAAGTCACTGCTATATCAAAGCGCTGCGATCAGCTCCGATCTCCATTGGTGCTTTTTGCTGGTTACGATTTGACTGATCGTTGAGGGTCCTTCCTGAGCAGCAGCATCTATCAGTGGCTTAGGAGAACGGCAGACATTTATTTGCAGGATAAAAAGAAAGAGGCGGGGGGTGCATGGACTTTCGGGGGCACGGAAACCCCTCACTCAGCATGCAAAGGGCAGTGTTGGCACCGCTGCAGTCCTGTCTAAAGGAGAAGCAGGGAGCTTGATCTGTGGGGCCGTCTACCTGTGGATAAACAGGGCAAGAACTGTGCTTTGAAAAGATTTGTCATAGCAGCGTTCACATATGAGATTTATACGTGCTCTTTAGAGTGGAAGAGGGTGGCTTGCTTTGCTGAACGGGTTAAAAATACTCTATTTGCACCGGGAGTTACGGCAAATCCTTGCAGGTGTATTAATAGCTCTGAGGACGGTTCGGGAAAGGCCCCTTGCCGCTACCTGCAGAGCGATGGCAGTGTGTTGACCATGTGCAAACTGCAAAAGGCCGAAAACGGCTCCCAACCCGCTTCGCTCGCACGGGCTTTCGGTGTAACGGCAAGCCCCAGCGCAGCCTCTCCCGGTTTCATGTTTACCCTCTCTGTCCCTCCCGTTCGCACTTCGCCAGACGTGCTGAGGGGTTGCGCGTGGTCTGGGCGTCCCGCTCCCGGGGAAGCTCAGGTCCGCCAGAAATGCACGCCGGCCTTTGCCGGCCGCTGCATAACCTTGCAGTCGCGTTCCTTTACAAACGCGTGTTACGGACGTTTGTCCCTCAGCGACGGGCAGCCCTTCTTGTCTGTGTCAGCGCCAGCGTGCGTGGAGGTCCTGACGGGGCGGCGGGCCCGGGGGCGCTGCGCTGCCAACGACGCCGTTCCTCCAGCCCCTCGTGCCCATGGGGCTTCTGCTGCGCTCGCAGCGTTTCAGCTTTGCGGGGAGTTCGGTTGGTGCGTGTCCGTGCGCGCGCGCGCGCGTGGCCGACCGGCACGGTGTCTCGTTCTTTTCTTAGGGGAGCCCTAGGTCAATGTGAAGAGCGTGTCCCGAACGCTCCTCTGCAGTCTTAAAGATCTGTTTGTTTGTTTTTCGCCCTCTGCTCTGGTGCGACGCGGCAGACGATTTCCACGTTTTCACCAGATGTTTCTGAACGGTCCAAGCCGTACGGGACGGTAGCAGGCTTTCCACCTGGGCAGCCAGAGGCCCGCAGCCAGCCCGGCGGGCGAGAGGCCGCGCGCCCGCGCGGCGGCTCGCCGTCGACGCAGCCGCCAGCCGCAATACTTTTCTTTTTTCCTAGATCTTACCCGGTTTTAAACATAGGAAGCGGCTGCAGCACTTGACTGGGTTTTAACTTTTTCTGTTCTGATATAAGCAGCTTTAATCAACGTAAAGGTTTGCAGTCAGTGTAGGTTCCTGCATTTAATAAAGGGCGAGCTTTTTTTCTTTTCTTTCTTTTCTTCTTTCTTTTCATCCCTTATTTTGCATTCTGCCGCGCTCAGTGAGCGTTTAATCCCTGCCCTTCTGTCTGTTGAGATATTATGTTTTTTTAATAGTGCTTGTTTATGACTAAGGTCAAAGACAGTATTTCAGAACAAAAATTAGACTTAGTTCATAATTGAGTACATATGTATGTTACTGTTTATTTTTATAGTTTGCTAATTTATTTTTAAACAGCTCAGTTGAGCCAACATGTTTATAGGTCTGTTTATCACATGTCTTGCCAGTCGGAGTGCTACAAGACACGTGCTTTTCAATAGCACAGATCCTAAGTTAAATTAGATAATACCGTCAGGTAGCAATTTAATTATATTAATTGAACGTTTAGGTTGAAACGTAGTCTTGCAAAGGCTATAATGGGATGCACTTATAAGGGTCTACACATAAATCTTGGCATTTAAAACGTGATTCGGGGCTGCTGACAGAAAAACGGAGCTGTATCCAGTGTTCCTGAGAGAGCAGCGGGGAGGTTTTTCCGCCAGCGTTCACCGTTACGGCTTCGTCGTTAGTCCTGAGCCGAACAGCGAGGGAACAGCGAGGGAGCGCGCCGACGGCCGGGCCGAACGCCGCGCTCGCTTTGAAAGCGGAGGTTATGGCGGCTGGCCGAGGCGGCCGCCTCCCGGGCCGACGGCGCCGACAGCGAAGTCTCACGGTCGCTCCCGCGCTCCCTCGCTCTGCCCGCGCCGCCCCGGCTGCTGCCGGCTGCGCCGCCGGGTGAGGCCGTCCGCGCGTCGGGGCCGCGAGCGAGCGAGCGTCCTGCCGCGGCGCGGCGCTGGGGCCGAGCTCCTTCCCTTCCCCGGCGGTGGCCGTCGCAGGCGAGGGCTGTGCCTCGCCGCGGCCCGTTTTCCGGCGGGTCTGCGCCGCTCCTTGGCGCTGTTTGAAGTTGCTGTTGGCTTCGCCGGCTGTGGCTGGGCGCTGCCCCCGCCGGTTGTGCTCCCGGCCGTAATTGGTCCTTGCTGTAGCGGATGGCCGTGAGTCACTGGGCGCAGAGCGGCGCCGTCGCCGGTGACGCCAGCAGCGGGGCAGGTGCGCGGCCTGCTTGCCCGCGCTCGGGCAGAGGGCAGGTTTGCGCCCGTTGCTGGGGTGAGGAGAGCGTGGGTGCAGCCGGGAGGAGGAGCAGCCCCCGCGGGGAGCCCTGCTGGAAAGGTGCGGGGGGAGCGAGCGCGCGTGCATGCGTGCACACAGGGGAGCAGGAGCTGTGAATGAACCACGTTTTCCAGCCCAGATGTAGATTTAAGCCTCAGTGTAAACATTTTCGAATACTGTATTGTCAGGAGAGCGAGAGGGAAAATTCTTCAGTTTGATAGTGCCCAAGAATAGCAGACTTGGTTAGGAAAGGACAGGAAAAACTGCTCTTAGGCTGTTTGGTTTTGCTTATACCAGCAGCTTCCGAACGCGCCGAACTCCAAGCAAAATATTAACAAAAGACGAGCAGGCGGGATGCTTTTCTGCCCGGCCTGCGTTTCTAGAGAGAGCGAGGCTGGGATCTCTGTAGTTCGTGTTAGGATCTGGAGAGCTGAGTGCGTCTAGTTTCAAAAGAAAATATTAATAAAAGTAAAAGCAGCAGGAGGTCAGAGGTTGATTTTTATCACAGCTCAAAGACAGATAAGGGGTGGCCAGAGGAAAGTTACGGCTTGTGCAACGTTCTTGTTTCAAGATTGGCAATCTCCTTTTCTTTATAGCTGAACGCTGGGAAGGATGAAGTGGTAACTGGGAAGGGAAAGGCAGATGGGGAGAAAGGCGAGGGGGTGAGCAGGGAAGCACCAGAAGACTGCGTGCGCCCCTTCATTCTAGCTGCTCCATACACGTCTTCCGAAAGAGGATTGTTTTCTTTAGGAAAACGCATTCCGAATTAGCAACCGGGATCGTCTCCCACGAGGCCGTGCCTGGGCTTCTGCTGGGCACTTCTGCTGTCTACTGGGAGTCTTGTCGGTCCAAACTAAACTGAGAAGAGACCTTTGCCCTGCAGGGATGTTGTAGCTGATGCTGGATAATGCTGTTAAGGGTTTTTCAGAGTAGTGCGTTTAAATCCTCAACAATATCCAAGACCTAAACACCCAGGCAGTGGAAAGCATTAGAAGATAAGCTGGTTGCGAGCAGATCCCTGGCAGTTCTCAGGCCTTCGTATCACGAATAAATAAAGAAAATAAGAATCAGAGCTCAGCCCTGGCTATTCCCATCCATTTTGTAGATAAGCTTGTGAGTGGGGAGTCCAAACCTCTTCCTGGTGCTTATGTGTGTTGGGATGGTCAAATGATTTTTTTTTTTTCTAAATTACACATTTGCTGTGTATGCGATCTCTCAGGACTAATACTCTTCCCAGCAAAGGCATGGCTGAGGCAGGGGCATGGGAGCAGGCAGGAATAACTGTGCAGATCCAGGCAACTGCAAACCTTTGAAGGACCCAATGGTTTAGCAGACGGCTGAGTAGTAGCAGTGTTCTTCTACCCAGTGTAATGAGTTGCTTTCCCCAGCCTGTAGCTTTACTCGAGCTTTGTGTATGACCAAAGTTTCATCCTCTGGCCTTTTTTACACCTGGGCTTAACGCCAGTTCAAGACACTGGCAGTGTCTACATTAGCAAGTAATTTGGTATGGCAGGAGTGGCTCACTTGATAGCACAGCTAGCCTACTTGTGTTTGGGAATTATACTTTGGCCAAGCTGTGGTCTGGTGGCCTTGAACCGAACTCATGGTTCAAGACTGCCTGCAGGACCGGTCATTGTTCTGGGCGCTTAGGCCTGCAGCAGGCGTTGGAGTGTGTTTGGCATGCTCCTGAAGTGAAGCCTTCCACTTAGTTTCTCTTGCAAAGCACTTAATTAATGTCCACAAAAACTCTTCAGTCAACTGAACCAAAACATGATAAATGGGGACAATCAGGGCACCTGCTCCAAAAAATAATGCTGGTGTAGATATAGCCAGTGGTGTCCTGTGCTAAGGCAAAACAGCAAAGACAAAAAGAAGAGAGATTTTCCTCCTTGTGGAGACTATGTAGGTGGGGTCTCCTGATCCAGGCAAGAGACTTCCGTGTCTGCATGAGAGGTTTTCATGAGTGTGGCTATACTAAACTGAGGCTTGAAGAGTAGATAGATAGACAGAGCCTAGAAGAGTAGAAGGGGATGCTATCGTCCATGCTTGTTTAAGCCAGAGGGATCAGTAGGTAAAGGAGTGTACATTCAAGAATACATTCAAGTGTTGCCACAGTCTGGGTTCTTAATGACTGGCCTGTTGAAGCTGTTTTCCATCTTCAAAGCCACAGACTGTAACAATTTCTCCCTTGTCATCTATACTGTGCCTTTTGTCTACCTGTAGTCTTGAAGGGCTAACACTTCCCTCAGAAGAAAAAGTTTCTCATTTCCAGCCTGTTGTCACCAGGTGCAATTTCCAGCCTTACCTCCAACACAGGCTGGAATAACTGAAAGGATGTATTTTTGCTCTTTAAAAAAACTCATTTCAAGATGTTTAAGACCGTCCCTTGCATTTTATATAGTGATACAAAAGACAAGTAAAAACAATCAGTCAACTAACTCCAGATGTTCCAACACAGTCAAATCAATGAGAGTTATACAGAAGTAGGGACTCATCCATCACATATGCAACATCTTCATGAGAAGGGAGCAAGGATCAGTACTGTTACAGACTGTATTGAAACAGCGCCTGTTGCTGTGGTACAAACCCATTCTGAGTGGGACTGTGAGCTTCTGGAGAAGTCCTGCAGTACCTGAATCCAGTATCAAGGATTTGATCCACAGTATGTAGTTTCTGCAAGAAACTGCTTCACTCCTCTTCGCTTTGCATATTGAGAGCTCTCTAGCCTCCTAATAAGCCCGAACCTGCTGGCGCCAAAAGTTCAGGCCCTATTCTGTTCCCACTGAAATCATTAGAAATGCTGCTGTTCAGGTCAGCGGGAACCCGGTGGTTGGGTCACTCATCACAGATAGCTCTGAAGCTTGATGGGTCACAAAGTTTGTCCAGTGAATTCTGCTCAGGGAAAGTAAGTGGTCTATCTCTGCCTTGTGAGCGGGAAGGAAATTATAAAAGACAAGTGGTTGCTGTGGACGTTATCAGGGAGACATTTGGAGAACCTTCCGGAAAGAACAAATAATGTTAGGATGTGGGTCTTCAAGTTGAAGTGCCCCTAATGAACTTGACATTCAGAGCGGCTGGCATTTCTGGAAAATGAGACTTTGTAGAAAGCCAGCCCCCCAAGATGGAAAACCCAAGATCTCCAGTTTCTCCTCCATCTTTCAGATCAAAGGTGTAGATTCCCTGTGGCCAGGTATGTGCACTCTGATGGACCTCTGAGGTGGGGTCCTACCCCAGAGGCCACCTGGCCTTCACTGAAAAGTACAGCCAAAAGTGTTTACATGACATGCTTTGAAGTATATAAAGAAATGTTTAACTCTGTTAATAGCATTTGCTTTCTTTTCTTCTCTCTTTCCCCACAAATCTGCATTCTTAAAGGGGCTTGATTTGCATGCGAACGTGGGGAGGCCGTTTGTTCCATCATTTGGCAACTTGTGACTAACTGTCTTAAATTAAAACTCCGTGAGTGGGTTTTCCCATCGAGTCTCTTTAGTTGTAAATAACTGACTGATTTTTTTTTCCCTTTCTGATTACAAAAGCTCACTTCTGGCCTGAGACCAACCAGGGAGATTTTCTGTTGCAAAGGAAAAATTTATAAAAAGTTGTAAGCATTGAAAACAGAGGGTGACACTGAAAGTCTGAACATAAACTTAAGTTACAGCAGCCACTACCAGGTGATTACCATAATGCAGGGTACTTATTCCTCCGCTCTAGGTTTCCAAATGCTTGGGAATGATTCCAGCTTGTTTGGGCTTGAGAACAAAATCTCTCTGAAATGTATAAGTCAGGATGGAAGGGATCCAGTGATCTGCATGAAGTTGCACAGCACCATCCCAGTGCTGAAGGATTATTTTAATGGCTAAGGCTAACTAATAAGGCTAACATCTGATAGCGTTTCAGTATAAATGTTTGCAGACAGAGTTCAAAATGGTTATTTAAAAATGATCAGTCATGGCCTAAAACCTGGTTTGTTTACTTATTTTAGGAACAAGAAAGAGATATAGAACTACTGTATTAAGGATGCTGAATTGATCCCTGCTTTGGGAGCAGATTGCAGTATTATTAAATTGAAGAGCATTTTTCTTCACATCTGACTCTGCTGACATCATTGTGAACAAAACCGTTGCAATCTGGACTATGACTGACAAAATTGGTATCCTAGAGAACAGCTTCATACATCGTTTTTGGAATTTGCAGAGGTTTATGCAACCTAAGGTGTGAGACTTAAGCATGGAAGCAGATAAACACACTCTGTGAATGGTCTTCTGCTCCTTGCTTCATTTGTGAGGGGGGATCTGTGTTTGCTAAGATCTTTTTTCCTAGTCTTTAAGGGTAGTCTTTAAAGGACTCGGAGCTATATTGTCTTTACAGTAATGAGGCAGCATGACATATCAGTCGTGGGAAATCTGATAGACTTGTAAGACCCTGGGAGGGTAGAAAATTACTTAATTTACTTTGTGTGCAGTAGTCTTAATTTTCAACTATTTGAACAACTGATTGCTGGGGCAATCATCAGATCTTCAGAGTTAAGATGTTTCCTGCTGGAATGGAATATTAGCTAAATCCGCTATGGATTGTGATGACAAAATGGAGTGATTGCGTGTGTCCATCTCAGAGTAAAGAGAAGATTAAAAACAAATCCCTGAACCTGAGCCTCATTGCTTTTTATTTTTCCGGGAAGGGTGAGGCAGGTGAAGTTCACATTGTCTCGCGGTTAATTATCAAGATTGAGAGCTGGGACTCCACAACTCTGATCCTTGCTCAGTCAATGAGTCCATCAGTTAGGAACAGAATCCGATTTCTTTACAAGCTGCTGAGAAGCCTTTTGCTTTGTGACTAGTCCGCTCGATTCCTGTGGTATTTGCTCATTGTGGGTAAAAGCGATAGAATCTGGCAGTGGAATTACATTATGTCTCAGGTGCTTTCTTTCCAAATTAGTAATAATCCTATATGTTTTCCACCCATTTCACGGAGACTTAGGGCCAGATTCTGCTACCCTTGTGATGGGAAAGTCCTCTTTTTGTGAGCAGATGGCTGAAGCTAATGGGACACTTTCCTCAAGGAAAGTGTTACATAGGACTGAGGGATTAGAAACTTGTCCTTCATTAGAGTTAGGTGTTGCAGTGCTTGCACTGTGGGCCAGTCCTCACATGAATGAGTTTTCCCACTGATTTAGGTGAGAGGTGCCTTATGTAGGTAGCTGCTCATCAGCCTCGTCAAGAAACTCATGTTCTGCTCGTGGAGCAGAAAATAGCTCTAGTGCAAATGTAGAGTGAGGCGCCTCCTCACACGAAGAAGGGTGATGGGACCCAGTTTATTCATCACGATACGGCTTGTACTAGAGCAAAAATGACAGCAGACTGTATGAAAACTGTATGTGCCATTGAAGAAAATATTTGTAATTGTTTAGAAAGGAAAATGGGCGTGAATATTAAGAGACCTTGTCCTGCCTTTCTGTGCCAGCAGAAAATGAAAAATTCAACGTGAATATATTTTCTTATTAAAAAAAAATCTGGACTATAAAATGCAATACTAATTTATGAAGGCTGAGAGCTGAGAATATTTAATTACAACTGCAAAGTACAAACATTTCCTAGCAAGCATTCATTGTGTTAATAATAATTAATTAATTTTCCTTGGCTAAAATGTATTTCCTGCTCATGTTCTTTTAGTAGGCTGGAAATCTGATTCCAGTTTTTATTTTATTTTGCTGAGAGCCACCCAGAAAGTAAGGATGTTAGAGGATGGAGACTATTTATATAAACAGAGCTTTATGTTACACTATATAGATCACAGCATTGGGGCTTGCATGATTTTGTTTAGCCGACTTTGCAAACTGAGGCAAGGACTTCAAGCAGATCAGCTGATTTAGAAGGACCTAGTATTTGACTGCTACAGTGATAAGTGCCTGTACAAATATTTATACAATTCCAATAGTCTTTTGAATTGCATTATTACAACACAAAAAGCTGTCACATTTCCAGGGTTTCTGAGGCATACTTCTAACGGCTTGCATACATTTTGCCAGCGTATGCAAGTGAGCTGTGCTTGTGCTCTGAGCTGCCTGGATGCGAGCCATCCGCGAGGCGGAAGCAGGGGAGGTGCTGAGCCCCTGCAGGACAGAGCCCGAGCTGATAAGCCCTGCTGAGAGGCTGGGTATATTAGTTCAGGCTTAGCACTGAATTTATGCAGTCACGTGGCATCAGGCGGACTCAGAACGGTACAGTGAGATGGCACGGGCTCTGAGTATGGGCAGAGCGAGATCATACCCACCTGCAAAGGATGGTATAGATGCACCCCGAGGAATTTGGGGCAGTTTCTTCCCCTTCCTGTGATGTCACTCCTCACCTGCATCACTCACAGAGGGACTGACCCAGAAAGCCCTGCTGCTAGTTGTGGGAGTCTTTCCGTCGACTGACCTTTGCATTGGGCTCCATGTGAGAAAATGCCTGTCATCCCCCAAAACAAGGAATTAGGAGGTGGAAGCATTGTGTTCGCTTACGTGCAAGGGGGGTGTGCAGAATCAAATGTAAGGGATTTTGGACTGGGTGTAGAATATACATCATCTCCTGCCTATTCTATGGGAAATTAGTCCAAAACATCTGTATAGGTGGGTAGTCCGGTGTTGCTAAATTTTATGATTTTATCATGATTCTCAGCAACTGTCATTTTTCTTAAAGCTCCAGCTCTTGGAGTCGTGGGATTACATGGTAACCTACTAGCACTCCTAGCTCCTGAAAAAAAAACTCGGAAATGTGATTTAAGTATTCCCTTAGGACTGAAAAGTGAATGAATCACTAAAGAAAAAAGTCTGCTTTTCACGATCCTTAAGCCAACATCTAAACTGTCTCAATGCAGGCAGAAGAAAACTTCCTAACTGGGAAGTGGGAGCTGGTGGATCAAATACAAAAGGATGAGATTCATACTTCTGAGCAGCTCATAGGATTGAAGGCTCTCTTATATAGGGAGATTTTTAGTCTAACTTTCTCCTGTAGGACTAGATGATTCTTTAGGCTTTATTCTTCCACTCTTCCTCAGACAGAAGCCCTGTTGTGCCTGGTTTGCGTCATCCATGTAACTCCATTAACTTCAGCAGAGTTCCCGTTGGTTTTACATAGTCCAAGCTTTTCCTAACTAAAGGCTTCTGGAATTTATTTTTATATCTTAAGACAAGCTTTGGTCCAGCTGTTTATGCTGCATTTCAAATTAAAATGCTATCTATCTGTGGTGTCAAAAATTTTGCCACAGCAACTATTTGTCATGTTATAGGGGTTATGGGCTTAACTCTGCTTGCATTTCCAACAGCCTCAGCCCGCAGTTGCTTCCATGAAGCCGATGGAATTATTCCGGATCTACACAATCGACAAGAGTTTGAGTCTCTGATAGAGAAGATGATAGGCTTTCCAAAAGTACCTGAATGTGAGTGTAAGACTAGATTCCCAGCCCAATGTTTCAAGCGCACAGTAGCAGCCAAGCAGATAACATCTTTAAGATAAAAATCCTACATTTTCCAAGTAATAAATATACAAAACAATACGCATACAGATGTACAGCACAGAAGTAAAGGGTAATTAAAGGATACGGTAGGAGGGATATGATGGCGGGTATTTGCCTGGCTGTTCTCTAAGCATGCTGTTGAGGTGGCTACATACAAAGGCCACTCTTCCCGCTCCTGCTCTGCAGCCAGAGGAAAGAGAGACACTGTCCCAGAGGTGAGGTGGGGCAGGTCAATAGGTGCCCAAAAGCAGGCCGAGCAAGTCCCGTCTTCTAACATGCAGGTAGCGGTTGCCTGTCATATTGCCCACTAAGGTATAAGACTAGGAATTTGGAAAAAGTTTGCAAGATTGTGGACCCAGAGTCCAGGTTGCTGTGGGCCTCGTGGTGCTTCATCATCAGAGCCCAGAACAGCTTTGCTTTTTAGGGGTAGGAGTATGCATCTTTCCAACAGCTGTTCCTATATTTTCTGAGGTTTTGAAGAAGTGGAGTCCTTACTTCACGCAGTGCAGCATTTGAGTGTTTTTAGGACTTATTTTTCCCCAGAGAAGAGTAACAATCCCATGAAGCAAGGAAGGAAGGAAGCAAGGAAGGAAGGAAGGAAGGAAGGAAGGAAGGAAGGGCTTTTTTTCCCCAGAGAAGAGTAACAATTCCATGAAGCAAAGAAGGAAGGAAGGAAAGGAGAGGAGGAAAGAAAGGAAGGGAGGAAAGAAAGAAAGGAAAGGACAAAAGAAAGGAGGAGAGAAAGGAGAAGGAAAGAAAGCAGGAAAGAAGGAGGAAAGAGAGAAAGAAAATTGCTGTAGAATTCCTGTCTAACAATTCTTAAATTAAAAACATGTATGATACATAATTTATAAATGCGTCACACTTGCCTCAGTCCTGGCCTCCTAGCGTGGTGTCCTAGATTTCGGTTCAGGGGCCAGCCCTCCAGCAGCCTTTTACTCTAGGTAGCACAGAGCCACCGGCTGTCCTGAAGAGATGCCCCACTGAGTGCAATTCATTTATATACAGTGAGTTCAAACCCATGAGGCTGTTTCATCTGTGTCACCAACTGCAGTGATCCTATCTGCTGCCGCAAGCTCGGCTGGGTTAGCCAGGGTCAGCAGCTGGTTGTGAGCCGGATGCTCATAACCGGACCGGATGGATCGAGTGAGTCAGGGAGGAGGCAATCTCCTTTGAATCAGTCCTGATGCTCTTGATAAGGAATAAACCCAGGTTTGTCTCGAAGTGCGGTAATTAGATGGGACGACCGTTCCGGCCCTGTCCGTACAGCACCGAACGTAATGGGATCCCTGCTTTCTGAATGGGGCAGCGTCACTGTGGGAACGACACGACACATAACATCCACAGTGCGGGCAGCCGGATGACGAGAGCATTAACCCTGTTTTTCTGATCATGTTCTAACAGGCATAGCCCAATTCTTGAAATTTCACCTGAACGCATTATTTCAGAATCATCTAATCCTGCCACAAAGTGTGGATTGCAGTGTGCTGTGCACCACTGTGCCCCAACCTGGAGGTAGCTGCATTTCTTCAGCGGTTGAAGTAATTCCTCTGCATCCAAAGTTATTAGAGCCATCGTGGGGCACGCTGATAGCAGTGCGCTCTGAAAGGCTCGGTCAGGGTGAGGACGATGAGGGCTGCTTTTCTGGAAGTTCTGGGGTTGTGCCTAAAAATGCCTGATTGGCTCAAAGGGCTGTGTGTCTTTTCTTGGTGGCCTCTTTTTTAGCTTCCTGTTGGGATATGCTCTGAAATTTAAAGATCCCAACTTTGGAGCAAGCAGAAGGAAATAGTAATTGCTAAGGGCAATTTTAACGTGTTACTATTAATTCTTTTTTGGGGGAAAAAAAGAGATCTGGGTAGTGCTACAGCATGTGTAACGTAGCTGCGTGGACCAGGAGCAGTTTGCTTGGTGCCAGTGGGCGAGTACAGGCAGCGTAGCTGGAGTGGACAAGCTTTGAACTGGTGTGTCATCTCTGTTGGGTCCTGTTTGCTCTGCAGGAACTGGGAGGCGCTGGGCAGCAGCTCTGTCGTTCTCTGGATACGCATAATGGCAAGACACAACTTCACGCGGAGAACCCAAAGTGGGGGCTGTAGAGAAACATCCGTCAGTGGGGTTTTTATAAGCTCAGCCTTAAAAAAGAGGGGAAAACAGGGCAAAGTGCACAGGTACTTAAAAATGTGGAGCGTATAGTGCAAGGAGCTTGCAGGCCAGCTGTATTTGTGCCCCTGGAGCTAGTTAAAATGCGTACAGGTCTGATCCTGAGAAGTGCTCGTTAACCACAACTCCTGCTGAAGTGAACAGGAATTACAGGTGTTCCGGATGTCACAAGGACCTGCTGCAAGGGGATGGATCCTGCCTGGTGCGACTTGTCCTAGCTGCTCTGATTTTGGTATCCTCCAAGTCTGTTTCTAAGCCGCAGGGAAGCCCCGAGTGTGGTACCTGTCAGTAGGATCTCTCTATGGCCAGAAGGTCGGACAACAGCAAAACTGGCGGGTGAAGAAAGTCAGCAGAGGAAACCCTCCTGCTAAAGTGAGGGACCTGCCTTTTCCCCAAGGAACGGGTCTTTAGAACTGACCCTTCCTTATGAAAAAAGCCAAACCCCAGATCTCAGTTCTGCGGTTTGTCCCCAACTCTGGTATTTGCATACTTGTCTCCTGTATGCATCTTATTACAGCACACGCACAAGCACTTCTGCAGGGTAGAAATAAAATGTATAAATATGCTTGCACGTATATGCAAACGTACCCGTAGTTATCTATGTGAAATAGAAAGCTGAGGAAGCATTGGAGTAGGTAATTCTGTTTCTTCCGTCTTGACGGTGATCACAGCCGTGTGGTTGCCTACTGCCGGACCGGGCAGGGCCAGCACCAGCAGCAAGCTGTGCCTCAACGCTGAATTGCTGGTGCCTTTTTGACGCCAAGGCGCTTGCAGTATTTTACCTTTCACGGCCGGGCTGCCTGCGCGCCGAGCGTGTGTGGACACACACCGCGGTGTTGTAAGCGCGGTTGCTAATTGTGTGGGAGAGTTAGTTCCACTATTATGCAAACTCTGCTCCCAGTTCTGACACTCGGTATTAAATACCATTAGCAGCCTCGGCAATGAAACGTTAAATAAGCTTTAGAAAATTGTCTTTAATCACAGTGGAGATCTCTCGCAGCGAGAGCTTTTCTTTGCCTTATCTGGTGGCTGGGGCGCAGGCCTAGGAGCAAGGACCGCGGCTGGTTCGGCCGGAGCCACCGCGACTCGGCTTCCCTACCTGCGCCGTCCACCTCGCGCGAGGTGGCGTTTGGGGGCTGACGAGTTCCCATCCGGAAAGTGCTGTTTGAGGGCCGAGTATTGTGACTCTGCGGCGAATTTTAATGTATCCGTGCTTATTATTAGCGTGTCGCAGTAGCAAGGTGTGCTCGCGTGGATATATTAGGACGAATCCGCTCCCTCCGAAGGCGGCGGAAAGCCTGCAGTAAACCCGTGGAAGGAAATAACGTGGCCATTTTTTTGAAAAGGCGAGATAAGCATTTCTTATTTGAAAGGAAGCCAGAGGTACTTTGTCTAGCAGCGAGGAATCCAGACTACCTCACTGTCCGGGGAAATTAGCCTTTCGCTTTTGTTGTGAACAATTAGAGTGCAGAAACTTCAGCTCCGTGTTAATGTGGTCGCTGGAAGCGGTCTGACTGCAAGACTTGTTGCTAGCGCTTTGCTGCACGCCTAGTAGGCGATTCCAGCCACAGTGACTGCGCTTTCCCTAACGTGTTGGTTTTCTGTGCGTTGGAAAGGTATTTTTGATGCAATTGGACTGTTTACCAAAGGGAACGAAAGCCAATAGGACGACGGCTGTCATTTTAGAATTAAAAAACAAAAACAAAAGTAAATAAATGACTCGGGGTATCTCTCTTCCTGCGTGATTGTCTTATGTGTTCTGACACCCTCAAAGCAGCCTGGCATCGTTGGCCGTATGCAGCCCTGGTGGCCACCCTTTTGCAGACCGAGCTATTGTCGAATGCATTGCCTAAACGTGCCCGTGTCACATTGCTTAACGTGATGAAGATTTGACCGTCTGTTTATTAACGGATAAGATTGTCAGCCTCCCATACAGCGTGTAGTAGCTGGAATACGTAACTCCTGCGGTTTTCAACTGTACTTATCAAGGGTGGGGACTATCTGTCTGAGGAGGGTGTTCCTTCTAATCAGTAACTTCACATGCCAATATCACAGAGATGTGCGGAGGGTAAAGGCTCTTCTTCTGCATAACAGTTTCTTTAGTGAGGCTCAGGAAGAGGAGTCGTCTAAGGCACGGCTGGAAAGTTAAAAGAAACGTTTTGCTCAGAAAAAGAGAAGTGTTGAAAAGATCCCTAAATATCACGGAGAAAGGGTAGCAAGTGGGGACCTCACAGCCACCCCCTGAATTTTGGTATTAGTATTCACCATTAAAAGTGGAAGGAGTCAGCTCCTCCCAGTATTCTCTGCGAATCGACTTAGTGCCAGAAACCCTTCCTTAAGTCCTTTAGAAGTTTCTTCTTTTAAGGAAGAAGGGTTTCTTCGTTAGAGGAAGTAACCTGTCTGCTTCAGATACCGTTTTTCTCGACTTTTTTTTTTTCTTTTTTTAAATAGACGATCTGCCCGAGCGTGTCACTCGGAAGCGGTAGGAGCCCTACTCCTGACACTTCCCCTTCCGCTTGTGGCAGCGGGTTGCGAGCGGCGCTACCCGGGGCGGTTCCCGTAACGGGGAGCCCAGTTTGGCCTCCCGGTGCTCCAGCTGGAGGAGCCGGGAGGAGAACTAGGCAGAACGGCCTTTGTCACCAGCCAAACGGTGCCTATTGTCCGCCCGGCGGCCTTGAAACAATGCGAACGGCGCGCATTAGATACTTACTGGCTCTATTTAACGGCATCTCTTCCACTTATTAGAGTACATAATAGACATGGCTTTTTGGAGGATTTTTGCGGTGGGGTACAAAGGGTGCAGCGAGCGGGGCGCGCAGACCCCATTGTCTGGCAAGCAGGCGCGCTGGGGAGGAGAACGCTCCTCTGTTTGGATTTGAAATTGCCAGAACATCAATTCCGCCTCCTCTGCAGCACTTCCTCCTATAGCCGGTGTTTTGTTTTGGAACAAGTGTTGGTCAAACAAGCTTTTGTTTGTGGTCAGTCGCTTGGCACACAACAAAACTTCTGGTGGGGGACAATGAGGAAGCTGTTTTAGCGGCGGGCAGGGGCAGCTGGGATGTGACTGAAGAGGAATACTGATGTAAAGAGGGCGCCTTGAGCTCTGGAGGAGAAATAATATGGTAGAAATTAATTTGGAAGGATCTTAAGCAAATCTGGATACTGTAGTTACGTTGGAAAGGCGTAGAGGCTTCTTTTGGTTCAGCTGCCTTCCCCTGCTCCCAGTTCCCCGGCTGGCGCTCGTCTGCGTGCCTTTCTTTCAAGGTAACTGTTCTTTGGACAATGCTCCTTTAATTCCATCTTCTCAGACCCAGCTAGAAAGTTGGAGAAAATATTTGTAGCAGCATATATAAAAGGTGTCTCTCATGAAGAAGTAAACTATTTATGGCAATAACAGAGTTTAAAAGGAATTGTATAAGTGATACTGACTTCTTTGTCAGCAAAAATTGAAGCAAAAACTGTTCATAGATGACATTACCTAAATGACATTACATTCGTACGTCCTTTCTTTCCATTTCCTGTAATCCTGTTATGGCATTGTCCCATTATCTCAAGCACTGTCATCTTTAAATGCTGTCAAATCTTAACTGGATTGCCAAGGACGTAAGAGAAGAATCTAGGTGAACCTGATGGCAATTTCAAGAATACCATATATACAGTTGTCTCCCACCCTACCCCCGTATGGTGTATTTTCTGAGAAAACGCTCAGGTAAAGTGATGGCTCAAGTACCTTTACATCCTTTACTGCAATGATGTGTTTCCTTTTTATATTCTCTAAGGCCAACCAATACAGGTTTATTTCTAAACGGACTAAGCACCGTGCGTTTTCCAGGCGAGGCTTGATGGTCCAGCTCTTTGCGGCTCTGCTCTTTGGGCCTGACTCCCCTTGGCCGAGCGCGTTATTCAGCCCAGGGGTGGCGGTGAGCTGCGGGCCCTGCCAGCTCACCAGGCGCAGAGCGGCAAGCTCAGCACGCGCCGTGGGCTCGCCGGTGCCTGCTGGAGAAGATTCCCGTGCTCCCCTTCCTCGGGACGTGGCTGCTCCGAGCTCGAATTCACGGACTTTTGCAAAGCACTCCGAGAGCCTCGGACTTTAGGTGCAATTAAGTGCAACATTGCAGTGTTAACTACTATTCATGTTATTGCTCTTTTATTGTATTATTACTAAAAATGATGTGAGGCCAATTTCTTTTGCTCAAACCACGAATGTACTGCTGTGGTTTTAGACATAGCAGTGGACAGGAAGATGGAAGAATTAAAACTTGCGCCATTTACCTTTTGAAATATTCAGTGCTCTTAAACTTCAGGAGTGAGAAACACTCATGCTGAAGCAACAGCCTGTTTAAACTGGCGGTCCATATTGTCAGGTTAATAGTAATAATGATAACAGCGAGCTCCAGGGACAGGAACTGTCGTTTTGTTATCTATACGTGCAGTGCCTTGCTCCAAGGGGCGCTCGCCCCGATGGAGGCCCCGAAACGTGGCTGCAGTACAAATGACAACAATTAACCTGGGATACTCACTTTAGCCAACGTGCTGGCCGTACGTCTCCGGAGTGTACCCGGCGCTAGGTATTCCCCTGGGAGCGTGTGCTCGGCGGGGGCCCCCTGCGTGCCCAAAACAGAGCCGGGGAAGCGAGAGCCGAACCCCGCAGAGGCCACTGTCGCACCTCGTCCTGCGGCCTCTGTGGCACCCTGTATTTGTTGCCTGGCCCGTGGCAGCGAGAGCTCATTCATTTGCAAAATCTGAAGTTCCCGCTACTCCAGGACAATTAAAATGGTCCTTCTCCACCCATCTCCTTCCCCAGCCGTCTGTATTTGGGGCTCGGTCTGTCCTACAAAATTCCTTCTCTTGGAGACCCATCCATATTTGTGGCTGAAATTGTTAGCCCCATCCCCTGGCAGGTTCCCAAAATACCTATGGGGTATAGGGGGAGGGAGACTAGCAGCCCCCAGGGCTGTCGTGGGGCAGCCTAAATCCGTGCGGCTTGCGTGCAGCTTAGCGTCTCCCTGCACGCTGCCCTTAAGGGAGCAACGAGAGATTTTTAAGCGAGCTGATGGATGGGTACGGCGCTCAGGCTTTCTTCATCTTTCATCCGAGTCCTGCAGATGTGGGCTGTCTTCGCTAGCGTTAAGTAGGAGGGCTGAGGTCCTAGTTCCCTTTTTTGGTGTATTGTCAAAGTAAAGAGGTGGTGATGGCAAAGAGCCAGAAAGGGAAATCTCTCATGGATGAAGTGCATGAGAACTGCTCTCTGCCGAACAGCAGCTGCATTCATTTGGCCCAACACACGGTTGAGACAATACGAAGGCTGAGGTTTTAGTCTCAGTGCCGTTAAAGAGCAGGGCCTGGATCCGGAAATTTTCCTGCTGAGAAGCAGACCCTGGAGTAAGGTGGTAGTCAACCCAAGAAAGGGTATCTTAATATGTCCATATAGACGACACAAAAGATCGTTCAATTAATCAGTCTAGGTTAGGGCTTTTTATTGTTATCTGCTCCTGGTATCTAAGTGCTGGCAGTTACAACATTTAATTGCATTTTCCTGTAACAAAATGCTTATCTTGTGGAAAGATGGGATTCTCTACAATCTGTTTCCTATACTTGAAAACCTTTGTTTTCATTTCGCTCTTTACCATCAGCGAAGTCCTAACTCATGCTCTGAGGCCAGTCCTCTGTTCTTATCCTTCCCTGGTGAGTGGGCAAAGGTCTCCAACGCAGCTCTTCCCATTGGAAGTCAGCGCCTTTCTCCTCCTCATGGGCAAGTGGCACAAGCCCCGTCTCCTGTGCTGCTGAAAAGGATGACGCTTACCACCCCCGTTTTTGTAAAGTTACCGGGCACAGTCATTCTACCCTCTGCCCCTCATCAGGGCAAGGACAGATACCTTATCCGTGGGGGTAATACGCGCTTCCATGCTACAGGACGGGCTGCAGCCAGGCTCCATCGCGCCATCCTGACGGCCCTCTAACGCGGCTCCCAGCTGAAAGGTCTTAAAATTGAGTGCTCCTAAGGTGAACGTAATTTGTACGTCACTGCATCATTTGGCTAGTAAATTAAGTCCTTTTCTGGGTACTGGATGAGAATTTCTCTCTCCTGTCTGAATCTCTTGATAACTGAAGATCTGGGTGTAAAAACACTAACCACACTCAGGTCACTGTTTTTTTTTTAATCAGTCATAGCTTGGGGTTTTTTTCCTCTATGTGCGCAAGAACCATTTATAGCAGAGGTGGGTCGAGTTTGCCACTTATTAATCTCTCACTCGCATGTGGGTTGAATAGAGACACCATGCCTTTATCAAAAGCCAGGCTAGCACAAAGCCTATGCAAAATCATCATCAAATCCTATTAGAGGGGGAAAATATCTCTTAGATCATCTCATTCATTTCCCTGCCAATGCTAGACCGTTCATGATAGTTAATTTTCTAGTGTCTGCTGCTGACTCCCTCTGTGACTAGGTCTGTCATTTTGCCTTTGGGTTGTCACTGTAACTTTCACTATTTTTCTTGTATTTCCAAACAGGGCTTTGCAATTTCACTTGGTGGTTGCCTCCGGAAAAGATTTTCTGTACTTTGGCGTTTCTCTTTCTCCTGGGTTGTGCTGGAGAGTCACCTGAAGAAAGAGCCGCCGCTCTTGTCTTGCGTACACGTATTCATACTGGAACGTATTCCAAGAAGCACCTAGGCGAGGAGCCGCGTTTTGCGGGCCGCTGCGCGCCTGGCAGGCTCACTGCAGCTCTTGCGAGCTGGCGTTTCAGAAAGCCCCGCTGCTGGGCAACGTGGGGTGCCTGCCTAAACCAGGCAGCAGCTCCGGCGGCCGACGGCGGCTCGGACCTGTAGAATTTTGATGCTCTTTCGTAAATATACATGTGTTTGTAGAGATATATAACTTGTACCAATTAGTATGTGCCCTGCACTGTATATTATGCGCTATAAGTTGCTCCTTAGGCAGCTCCGGGACTCCTGATTCCTCACGTGGCGTTGCAAGAGCGAGGGCCGGAGCAGGGTGGCGCAGCCTGGTCCGCCGTTCCCTGGTGCAACCCGAGGGCAGCGTGCTGCTGGGCGCAGGCGCTCTGCGCGGCCGTGAGAGGGCTGCCGGCGGCCACCGGGCCCAAGGGGAGCACGCGCAGCCCCTTAAATAGTGGCCGTCAGGCCTGAGCAAGGGATTATTTTCTGTTACCCACCTTTGCTACGTGAGCGCGTTTCCAGCAGCGATTAGATCATTCGCTAGATGAATCACTCTCCACCTGCCGTTGTTGTCAGACGCAAGCAGCAAATACCCGCAGACGCGCGCGTGCACGCCCGCGGAGAAGGGAGGAGAAAGGAAAAAGAAAAAGAGGAAAAGGAGTGTGCTAACACACGCAAGTGCAAAATTTTCACGGCCTCCCGAGGGGCCGGGATTTGGCGTGCGGGTTTTGTTGACAGCGTCACCAGTTGTTTCTTGCGGCTAGAAAAAGGCAGCAGAGATGCCCTGAGAAAGGTGCATGCCGGGCCGGTCGTGCGCGGGCACTCGGCGCGGGGCACCCCCCGGCCTCGGCACCCGCCCTCCGCAAACGCGGTCTGCGCTGCAAGCGCGGCCTCGACGGAGGTGCAGGTGCAGCCACTCATACCTGCTGTAGAAATCAGGAAACAAAAATCTAAAAAGGAGGTTTCTGTTCCACAATTGCTGCAGTTTCAATACAAGCAAGGCAGTCTCTGTGAAACACTTCCCTTTCTCGTGAGCACTGCGCTGGCACGGTTTTAAATAAACCCGTACCCTCAAGTTCTGGACTGAATGTGACATCCACTCAGCGGCGGAAAAAAAATAATCATTTGAAACTGGAGCTATTTATAGCGTTAAGCAAATGCAGATTTCATCAGCGTTTGTTTAATATGAGGAAACGGCGTGTATGAGTACAGTAACCTTACTTGAAACTTCCTGCTGAAGCTGGCAGCGGTGATTGAATTCCCTGACACTGGGAAAGTCTGGACGGCCCTGCCAGCTCGCAGAAGGTCAGTCGAGCAACTGTCACACCGCAAGCATCAAAAGCACGAGCTGTCGATAGTGACCTGCATTTGCAGAAAATCTGAGGGCTTTCTAATTAACGGAGGATCTCTAAATTAGAGTAAAGCCGCTCGACAAGCCCCCTCATATGCCTTAAGTGTCAGGGCTCGGATGATCACTGCATCTAACAAGCGTCTGATTTTTAACAGTAGCTATGAGACTCAATCAACTCCTAATGGCTCGGTTTCAAAACGTTTCAGTGCATTTTTCATCTCCTACTCTGAAATTTATATTCTTTGTTCCCTGCTCAAATATTCTGGTGCTTTTCCTTAATTTCAGGCTTTTGCCTTGCAACGGCTCCTCGTCCTTAACTAGGCAGCTCATTGTTTGCCTTTTCTCGCGTGCGGCCGTCAGCCTCGGTTACTCGCTCTTCTTTCTAATCAGTAAGTTTCAGAAATTCTCTCTTTCTCCCCCCTGACGTATAGGCAGTGCTGTGGGGTTAACGGAATTTTATAATTAGAAAGAAAACCACGTTTAAACAGACCCCTGTGTAATAAGATCTGAAATGCGGTTTTACTTCAGCTTTAAAAGCCCTCTCCTTAAGATTGCAAATTCAGGTTGCAAATGCACCTGATCTTGACCTCACTCATGCTGTTTTTATGGTAATGTAACGCCGCCGATTTTGGCGATGGTGCTCCTGATTTACACCATGGCAAATGAGATCAAAACCTCATTTCGGCTATATTCATCGTTCGGGGAGAATATGCACGTTTAAACTGACTGCTGCCTGCACTCTCAAAGAGCTGCTGGGGAAACGACAGGGGGAACTTTGTCGGCCTGGTGCAAGCGTGTAACTCCCGCCGCTGATAATGAGACACACGCGAGGCGTGCTTAGGAGGATGGCAGGATAAACTCCTATGTAAGCAGTAATTAAGGACAGATAAATACCATTCAGGAGGGTAGAGAGTTAATCAGCAACTCTTAAAGACTTCCCTGCATGTGTTTATGTTCAACTACTTATCCGTATCTTTGTAATTATTCATGTGGAATAGAATATAAATCCCGGTGCCTAATTTTTCTTCTCAAAATTTCACGAAGTAATCAAATACTGAAGTGCATATTCTATTCCGGTGGTTTTATCAGTAAATCAAATTTTTATCATTTATCAGCAAAAGTTACATTTAAGCATCCTCACTGTAATGTTTGAAAGATGAACATTTGTTTCAGTGGGTACTGTGCCAATCAATAATCTTCTAGCTTGACTCAGCTATCAATTATTGCTGCAATTATTTGTCTAGTTGGATATTTAAAATGTCATCAGAAAGAGATGATTACATATTCCAGAAAGCAAGGCACTGTATAATCAGATGAACTGAATCCAGTTAAATGCAGTGTGGTACTAACCTGTCCTTCAAAGCTGAATTCTGCAGCCGCAACTGAAACAACAGCTTTCTGCATTATTGTAAGGAAACAGATCTTAACCTTGGAACACAGTATGTTATTGGGGTCGGGTAATACTCGGATAGAGGAGACCTTGCAAGCCTGGAAATTGAATCAGCCTTACTGACATAAAGGAGTTTTTTGGGGGTGGGGTGGGGAGGGGATGTAGGCTGTTTTTGCTGGATTTCATCTGCAAATCTATAAATAAGAAAATCCACTCTTTATCTTCCTTTCTGCGAATTTAAACTCTTGAGCCTGCATCACCAAATTTTCATATGCCCTTTTTGCATTCCTTGACTTGATATATGTATAGTAAATACTCTCTGTGCCCTGAGAATGCAATAAAGCTGTAGCAATTCTTGCAAGTCTTACATCCTCCAAACTTCAGATATCCTAAGTATTATATCATTTTCAACTTCAAGGATATCTGGACTGCGGAGAGGAGACCGAATAAACCGGAGGAGACCAGACAACTTTACGACACCTCCTAGTCCTATTTGCAAAGCAGAAAAAATTATCAGTTCTACTAATACTCTGTTGTGCGAGTTAGGAAGGGGAACGCTGTAGGATCTGGTTCAGCACTTGCTGTGCTTGCAACTCCATGGTGACATTGAACTTGCTCAGGGACAGAATAAACCTTTGCCTTCCTAACAGATGATTTGCAGACAGAGATGAAGTTTTGGGGGACCTGCCGTTCCCCTGACCTGCTTTGTCACTTTGGTTTGCTGCTATCTAAATACCATTAATTTGAAAGTGGAAGGAAAGTGAGCCAAAGGGGAAGGCTGGTAAAAGAGGGAGAGTCTGAAGAGGATCCATTTTGAGACAGAAAAGGTGGAATAACACTCTAAAGCTTTAGAGAGAGATATTCCCTTCCCTGAATCTGTGTTTGAAGTCTGCTCCATATGGCAAACCTAGCGTGAAAAGCAAGTCACTTTATCAGTACAGTAACAGTAAGTGAGGATTTAATACCCAGGTATTAGCACTGGGAAAAACCAAATGAGCTTGTGTATCACCTCCTGCGGCTGCTCCCCGCTCGGTGCCGTCGCTCGTGTTCGTGCAGCCCTGAAACCCCTCTGCAGCGGGAGCCTTCGCGGCCGCCTGGCGCCGCTGAGGCGAGAAGCCGGCGAGGTGCCGGTGGAGACCGCTGCGCCTCGGCCGGGGAGCGGGTCCTCGGCTCGCGCCTGCCTCGGCCAGCGGGCCAGCAGCGCGTCGTCCCCGTGGGCTGAAGCCGTCCTTGGAATAAGCCCGTTCGTTAATTTGGCTAAACGCGTGTCGTTGAGTAGCGCGTAAGCTGTGTCGCTCCGTGGCGCTGTGCGCGTTGCACAGCAAGTCTACAGAAAGTCTCAAAGTAAAGCAGTGTAAACACGGGTGTCTGGTGGGGTCTGGCACACGCGCGAGAGAAATAGCAGTTAACATGTGAAATGCAGCGTAGAATAAAATGAAGAAAGAGGTGCTGAACAGCTTCAGCTGTACGGAAACGCGGGGGCTCCAGCGTGCCTGTGAGCGCGCAGCGGTGGGAAGATGCCGCCGTCCCTTGTTCCTGCCTGGGAGCAGGGCTCCGCACGGCTTCGAAATGTCAGCGCCGTTCGATTTCTCCAGGAGCGCCCTGCGCCGTGGCGCCTTCGCGTCCCTCAGCCGCGTCCCGCCGTGCTAATTGGGTCGCAAAGCAGTCGCCGTTGTTCGCAGGCAGGCAAAATCGCGCCGTCGTGTTTGTCCGTCACTCTCTGTGCGTGGAAAAGATGCTCTTGCGTTGCGCACATTATAAATACGCGTTGCAGAGTAGCGTGTATGATACGCGCTGACCCTTGCCAGATATCACTCGCAAAGCTAAAGCGATGCAAAATTGTGATACAGGCCAGGAGAAATGCTGGAATTGAGGACGAAAGGCTAGAGATGGCTTTTTTGCACTTAGCCAACATTAGCTGTTACGTTCTCCATCGGTGTGGCGCGGGCGGCTTGGCGCCGACCGGTTTCTGGGAGCGGGGCCCGCGGGCGGTGGCAGCGACCGTCGGCAGCGCTCAGTCCCCGCAGCCTGCCCCAGCGCTTCACCTGCAGCGCGCCGCCTCTCGCATATTTAAAAAACAACTTTTTGATGTCTGCTCTGCCTTTTATTCAGGTTTAGCCACATAGCCCTCAGAAAGGAAGAAAACAAGAAGAGGAAAAGGGAGCCAACAGCAAGTAGAAAAGGAAACCATTCATCACGTTGGTGTATGAGAATGAATAAAATAACGTGGAACCTCTCTGTAGCTGTGTAATTACGCCACATTTAAAAAGTGAATTATTAACTTGATTGTCCCTAACAGCCATTGGGTAAATACATAATTATGGACTATTGAAACAAGGTATTGTTTACTGGATGGTCGGGTTAGACTTTGAAGGAGCTTTGATGCTCTGTCAGGTCAAGGCTGAGATGAGATTTCTTCGCTGGTGGGTCACTGGCCAGATAGACCTTCCTGGCTGCTGCAGGAGAAACCTGCCCGGTGCCGGTGCCGGCTCGGCCGGAGGGAGCAGCTTTCGCCAGGTGCGGTCACAGCAGCGTCGCTCCTGTTCATTAAACGACCTTGAAACCCTCATGCAGAGCGAACCTGACTTGTTTCGATGGGGAAGAGTCATATTTGTCAAGTTTAGGTAGGAAAAGTGTTGAGGTGGCGGCGGCGCCTGTGGGCTGGTGCTGCAGTGCCCGTGCTCAGGAGAGGCATCCCGGGAAAGCCTGGCAGCGAGGGAAGTGGAAATGAAACCTGCGCTTCTCGAACTTGGTTAATATTTTTAGACAAACTAGATAGTATCAGTGAGGAGTTCCTCCCTGCAGATCTGACGGTACTACGGTATAGCTCGCTGTTTAGATGCTGCCGCCAGCAGCATGGACGTTAATGGAATTACCTATGTTAGGCTGAACTCTGTTTTTACGTATTATCTGGTTTTGTCCATCACTGTAGCATTAGCGTATAGGGTACTTAGGCGTGCATGATCAATTCTTTTTTGCATGAGGGATTTCTTTAAAAATTTCTTCTAAAGCTGCATTTAAAGCACAGCATTATTTTCTGAATCTACCGCTCGCAATTTTGTTCTGTTCCTCGTTAATCAAGAAGTGACAGATTTCCACCCCCCCTTAAGTTCTAAAAAAGCACAAAATCAGTCCCAGCCCGATACCTTCCTTGCCAAGTTGGAGCTTGAAACAGTTTTTTTTGTGGCCAAATCATAATCGCCTTGAAAATGGTGACAGACTTTGAGGTCAGGCCAGTATGACTGGCAGCTCTGGTATGCTCCTGGGGGACAGCAGACCTGACTCCTTCTGACCCAGATCTCTCACTCTTGCAAACGATTTATTTTGTTTCTTCTCCTCATAGAGCGTTGGCGGGGGTGGGAGGGGTAGGTGGGGTTTTTTTTGTTTTGTTTTTTGTTTTTAGAAGAGTAAATAACTATAAAAAGTATGTTGAGATTAAAACCAAAAAGGCACCCACAAACTTCTCATTTTTCCTGTAAGGGTCAAATACTTGCCGCGGTCCCAGGAGCCCTTCCGTTGGGCTTGGGGTGGAGCCCGTCGTGCTGGTGCAGCTGCGAGGAAGCCCTTGCTGTCCTTCTCCAAGGATGCTCCAAGTTCGGTTAGGGCCCGAGGAACTTTTGTTTCGTTCTGTCAGGCCTTTAAACTTTGAACGTGCTGTGGGTGATGGGATCCTTTTTCCTCTGACCTTGCCGGTAATGCCGCTGCTGCCTGCCTTTAGATAGAGAGGCACTGTCAAGTTGCCGTTGTGCGAGGCCCCTTGGGGACAGGGCTGCTCAGCCGGGGGAGGAGCGGGCCGCTTGCCGCGGGGGCCCGTGCCTTAAATAGGTGGGTGTCTGCTTTCCCTGGCAGGGCAAAGATCCGGAGAAAACCACAGAGGCGGGTAGAGCGGAGAAACCCGAAGAGCGCAGAAGAGCGGCCACCTGGCTCGGTGCGCGCGGCGGTGCCGTCGGCGGGAAGCGGCTGGGGCCGCCGCCTGCTTCCAGTGCGTCTTTTGGGAAGAAAGTTAATTCTGGGAGTTACTAATTCAGTTTCTAAACATTCAAAAGGCAAGGTTACGACAATTGCAGCTTTATTTTTAGTGTAGTTGTTGCTTGTATTCTCTCTTCTTTTTTTCCTAGTTTGGGGAATGGGGTTAGCGTTGTGGCACGATGCCTTTTCAAAAAGAAAAGTCTTTCAAAAGTCTTTTAAAAAGAGCTTTTAATGAAAAAAAATGGCATTCTGGAGACTATGTATAGAAAATATTTTGCCATTTTTATTAAAATGAGTTCAGAAAGTTCAGATTTGCCCAAAACTTTCCTTTCAGCAAGAAAAAATAGTTTTCAGGATTTTTTTTTTCAATTGCTATTGCAATATGTATCGATAGGTCATAGATAAAACATGACAGAAAGGCTAGTAAAAATAGGAAACGAGACTGAGAATCCCACAAAGCAAAACATCTTCTAGGTACACAGTCCAACCAGGCCTAGGACGTGACATCAGTTCTGTTCATAAACAACTTGGGCTTTATTTGTAGAATTTTATTTCTGGAAAACCAGTCGGTAACCACGCTTCTCAATTCATACCTGGTGCTGAATCACTTTCTAGAGAGTTTCAGGGACGTTGTCCGTTTTTAGTGTTTGTTAATAACAAGTGATAAACAGAAAGGATTAGAGAGAAAGTACCCTGTAGTCCATAAAAGCAGCTACCATTATTTATTGTTATTGTTACTATTATGACAACAATAGTAACGCTGATAATAGCAGTGCTAACAGCTACTTATAAGCTGTTAATAATGTACTGGGTTAATAACGTGCCTTTTGCAATCTGGAGAATCGAGAGGAAGAATTAGTGCAATAAGGAAAAATATGTTTGGGCAGTTACAGTTTGCCCTGTTTAAACTGATGCTGCTAACTATCAGGAAAAGGTGAGTCATAAAGAAGCGGCTATTTCTTGCAAAGGCAGAAGTGGGCTGCGGCAGCCGTGGAGTGGACCCACTTATCTCCCATCCCTCATCAGCTTCCTGCATCCCGGCAGTTTCGGTTTGTAATTTTCGGTTGAAGGGATAGCAACGGTATGGATTTCCAGAAGAAAAAAAGATATTTGACAAGCCAGATGGCTAAGAAATGAATCAAGGACAAGTGGTAACAATTAACTCCATTTTTTTCTTCCCCCCTTTAAATACCATAACAACTCAAAATTTATCAGTCCAAAAAACAAGCAATCATTTGACATTAAAGCTGAATAAAGAAATTCCTGGGTTTGGCTCAGGCTGTTCCTCCAGTCATTTTTTTGTGGCGAGCAGAAGAGATAGGGAGACCTGTTTGCTCCAGGCTGCAGGTGTTCAAGTCCCGGTTCGGTAGGAAAGGCCACGGACGTGCTCTGTAGGTGCAGCTCCGGGCCACGTGGTAAAGACAGGGGCCTTGCCTGGAGAAACCTTGGCTTGGCTTAGCGTGCGCCAGGTTTTTCAGGGCAGATTTGTGGTACAGATCCCAGGTCCTCACGTGCTCTCCAGCGGCGAAGGTGCCGCGGGAAGCAACACCTCCGAGGTCGGCAGCAGGGAGGGCCAAAAAGCCTGGCCTGGTTGGAGATTTTTAATGGACTTTTCTGGCAAGGGATGTTCTCCAAGGGAGCGCGTGCAGCTGTGAATGAAATCCCGTGCAAATGCCACTGCCGTGTACACAGTCACTGCTTACTCTCCAGCGGTTTTCCATTGTGTTTTTGTTTGCAAAAACATTGGAAAAATTTGGCTTTCTCCAATACTGTGTATATGAGAGTGCACTATGTCCGGCCACTCCGATGCCCTGTGGCACGTTGTGTTAACATCTAGCTCCTTAACCTGAGGTCTTTGTAAATAAATTCCTGCACTGGGGCATACGCCTCTTTCGGATGCGGGCTCCAGAGTCACCCTGATAGGATCCTGCATTTGCCATTTAATCGTTAACTGCTCTGTAAAGCGTTTCGGCGTCCAGAGAGTAGCTTTTCTGGATCTAGCCTTTACTTTCAAGAAACGAAGACAGCTCTTCCAAGGCGCGTTGGCACACGGATGCGTATTATTCCATTACTCACTTGGCAGTGGCTGAACCTGTATGCCTGGCTCCAGCAATTTTTTTTCTCGCAGCAGTGGCACCGAGCTGACAGCTTCTCCTCCCAGCTGGTCTTTTCCCCAGCTCCGTGTCTGGCTTTGCTACTGGTAGCTGCAGACATGGCTGTGGGTCTTGTCCAGGGTCAACTATATTGCGCTTCTAGATGTCGGCTTTCTTGGACTCAGGCATCCGTGCGAAGCACGCGAGGCTGCTCTGTGTGTCTGTGAGCACAGTGAAGAAGAGCTGTCCTTTTTTAGAAAAGCCCCTTCCTGCTGAAAGTAGACATCTCGTCATTTTGTATTGAATAGTTGTGCCAACTGCCCTTAAAGGCACTCAAATGCCAATATCTGTTCCTCTCATTTGTTAACATTTTTCAGATCAGAAGCTAAATCCATCACTCACGTTACTGATTAAATCACTTCTTTTAGGGGGATGGAGGGTGAGAACTGTTCTTCTACCTTTTTTAGGCTGGAACTAATACTTTAGAAACACGAAACAGTGTTCTAATGAAGTGCAGTGCTGTGTCCTCAGATATGTAACCAGTCATTTGCTGGCTGGGACGCAAAAAAAAAGAGTAAATCTGTAGTTGCTTTCAGGTAAGGTAGTTCCTATTTCACTGAAAAATTAAACTGAATTTGCTGGGTGAAACCATTTATATTTCTTCAGGGTTAATATTGGCCCTAAATGTGTATTTGGTATGCGGTGTTCCTCGTGGAACGGTAGTTCTCCTCTGGTAGAACAGAAAAGGAATTTTTGGTGCAGAGCTCCTGCCCAGTGTCAAGGCATCACCTCCCGTGGCTTGGTGGCTTCTCTGCAAGTCCATGAGACCTCGTGAGCCAGATCCTCAGTTCTGGCAGAGCTGTAAGGAGGAGAGGTGGGGAGAGGGCTGCCTTTACCCCGCTGTTGCCCATGGCTGCTGGGACCTGCTTGGCTCCCTGCTGGAGTCAGAGCAGTCGCACATCGCCTTTGACGTTCGTTGGCTCGTGAGGGCCTCAGGAGGGGTGATTTCCCAAACATGAAGAAAATTATCGGCGAAATTGACTGGGAGGAAA
This sequence comes from Struthio camelus, assembly GCF_040807025.1. Classification (NCBI taxonomy): domain Eukaryota; kingdom Metazoa; phylum Chordata; class Aves; order Struthioniformes; family Struthionidae; genus Struthio; species Struthio camelus. Next base: position 131,830,693 of record NC_090944.1, read on the forward strand.
AACGTACACAAAAAAATGTGAATGATAATTGGAAGCTATTTATAAAGAGTTTACTAGCTGTCCAGGAAGGAGAGGGTAACTTTGGCCAAAATCCATACCCCACTTCACCTGATTCAATGGTGAGAGGAGAAGAGCAATTAGATATTAAAGAAATCAATATACGACAATTTTAAAAATGGAAAATAGATAGCAATCAATCTCAAAGAGAAATCATGGTGAGCAGAGAACTGATAAGGGAAGCTAAAGATGCGGAGGAGAAGCTGTGCCTGGCACGGATGAGGAGAGTGAGAAAGTGTCCTGGGAAAAAAAATCCCAGGAGCGGTTAAGCCTGTTTTAGGTGAAAGAAACAGTAAGGTAGAAATGTTTAATAAATATTTCTGTTATAGATCTGGAAAAAAACAGTATCATGTCTCTGTATCATATGCGGGTGATGACTTTTTTTGTAGCTCATTAGTAGCCAAGGAGGATTTTATACGAGGTCCAATGGAGATAAATATGTTTAAATTAAAAGGCCCCGACAACTTGCACCCGAGAATCCCTAAAGAGTTGGCATTGTCACGCTTGTTTTTAATAAAGCTGGCGCACTGGGAAAAGACTGAAAGCACGGTAGTGTTATGTCAGTAGATGGCTGGGGTAGCGGTGGGGTAGTTGGCAACACTTTGCTTATCTCTTCCGGGCAAAATAATTGAAGAGCTGATATAAGATTCCATTGATAAAGAATTAAAGGATAGAAATATAATTCATGCCAGTCAGCTTAGATTTATGGAGTATAGATCGTGTCAAATAAACCTGATTTCATTCTTCAGGATGACAAGTTTGCTTGATAAATGTGGATGGAATAGACTTTGTGAGGCGTTCAGCTTGGTGCTGCATGACATTCGGTATAAAACAAACGAGCGCTATACGATATCGATAGCGCCCAGGCGTTGCGTGCGTTGAGACCTGGCCGGCAGGTTTCAGGAAAGGTCTTAACTGGAGAAACATGAGTGAGCGGGAGCGGTCAGCCAGGACCTCCGTGGCGGTTAGCGTTTCACCGGTGCCTGGGAAATGAGTGTGTACTTGCTGCTGCTTAGAGCTGTGGCTAAAGCAAGACAGGCGGGCCGGTAAATAACAGCAAAGACAGTTTTGTGGAACGATCTGAAAGGGCTGTCAAAGTGGGTTTGTAAAGGATGCGTTTTGCCACGGGCTGTTGTGCTGCCTGGCTAGAAGCGAGGAACGCGGTCCGTCCCTGCCGAGCCGGGGCGCCGCAGCCCAGCAAGCGGCAGCCCTGGCCAAGGTCTAGGTTAGCAGAAGAGCAGCTCAGCCTGAGCTCCCAGGATGCTGCTGAGGCTAAATGGAGTATACAAACAAGGGAGTAATGAACGCGGACGGGGCTGTGATTTCAGGATGCTGCTCAGCGTTGGAATATCACATATTTAAACAAACTCGCCTGTTTTCAGAAGACTGCACTTTCAAGCAGGTCCAGAAAAGAGCCATAAAAATGATTCAAGCGTTGGAGAACAGGGAGAGACTGAAAGGGGCTCAAGCGCTTTCATTTAGAAAAATGAACAAATTTTGAAATGTGCCTTGATTTCTGACTGTGCATGTGTCCTTGGGGGATGCGATGGGACTTGTTGCTTGCCAAAGGGCTTTTCAACGTATCAGTGAAAAACAGAAAAAGAGCCAATGGATGGAAACTCAAGCCAGGGAAATTCAGATTGGAACAGGATGCGTGTAACTGAGGATGATTAACTGCGGGAACTAACTGTGGAGGGAAGAAGTCCCCCTGTGGAGGGGTTCTTTATCTCTTCATCTCTTCTGATCTGGTTTGAATGGTTTTCACTGGGTTTGCATGCTTTACCTAAAGACAATTTGCGGGGCTGGTGGGAATTATACTTCACCCAAAGAAAATGTTTTGGTTGCTGTGCCGGATAGCTGAGTGCAGTTTAATAGAAAAGAGGTCCGAGTACGTGATCTGGTGGTCCCTTCTGACTTTAATTCCTTGAACGCAAAGTAAGCGGGGCTTGGGCTCAAGCCCTGCTTCCGGTGGCCGAGGAAGGCTGGCTTGGTGGTGATCCATCATCGCTCATCTAGACTGCGAGACTCCTGCAGGTCTCTTTCAGAAATCAGCCCAAAGCCCCGACGCCGTTGCGGTGCCGCTTTGGGTAAGCTGGCGTATTGCGTTGCCATAGTGGAAAAAGCCGAGGGGGACTTTGGGCGGGAGATGGAGGAGGGCTGGTGGGACGTCCCCTTCCTCACCTGCACCCAGAGCGATGCCCTCTCCGAGGTGGCCTGGGGAGCGCTGATCCTAGACGGGGAGCAAATGGGGCTGGCACTGCAGTGCCCAGCTCGGCGGGATCCCCTCCGGCTCCTTCTCCTCGGCCAGCAGACGAGCGCTTGCTTGCGCTTGTCCCGAGCAGCCTGCCGCCTCTGCTGCTCGGCGCCGCGGGTCGTGCAGCTGGCCCGGGGAGCTGCCGGGAGGTTGTGGTGGCCCTTGACTGGCAAATCTGCGTGTCTGCAGAGGCTGGCCCGTAGCTAGAAGGTGTCAGCGGATCCGCAGTCGTCGGGTCCAATAATCGGGGGCCAGGCCGGCTGCCAGGGCGCAGCGAGGTCTGCCAGGGCCCCGGCAGCGCGCGGCAGCGATGGCGAGGCAGGCGTCCAGCAGCACCCGGAGCTGTCGGGTTTGCTGGGCAGCCTTCGGTTTGCGGGGAGGGCTTCGGCTGGCTGGGATACGGGGCCCATTTCGGCTTCGCTCCCCGCTGAGGGAAGAGACGCTCTGCTTGGTAGATGAAAAAAAAAAACAATTAAAGGATAACGTGTCTTTCTGAAGCTGCTCGGGTGCAGGAACGGAGGTGGGGGTGTTTCGATGGCGGGTGCGCGCCCCGGCAGAGCGCTCCCGCGGGCACCCGCCGCCGGGGAGCACTGAGCAGGGTGCTGGGAACGGAGCAGGGAGACGTCCGCTGGGGAGCCCAGGCCCGAGGCTCGTCCCGTCCCGTCCCGTCCCGTCCTGCGGCCGCTGAGCGCGGTCGCCCCTCGGGAGCTGCCGCGGGCGGCCGGCCTGGTTTGGGTTTTCTTCTGGGTTGTTGCTTTTATTTAGTTGTTTTCTCCCTCCCCCGTTTGGACGTGGGGAAGATGGTCAGCCCAGAGGTTGCAGAGCTCCGGCTCATAGCTGTGGTTAGCCAGGAGAGCGCAACCCCGAATTAAGGTTTGGCCGGGCTTGTCCGCTTGATGCTTTTCCGCTCCTCGAGGCCGGGCAGAGGCAGGCGGCAGGGACCGCAGCGGCGCGCGGAGCGCCGCCGGGGCCAAGGCCAGCCCCAGCCCCAGCCCCAGCCCCAGCCCCAGCCCCAGCGCAGCCGAGCCGGGAGGCGACTTTTCCCACCCGTTTCGGTGGGAGCAGAAGGGCGCCCGGGGGTGCTGCTGGGGGCGGCTACGAGGAAGGCACACCACGCCGAAACCCCGGGCTTCCTGGGGCGCTTTCGAGCCTCGTCTCACTTCTTGCTGGGAACGTGTGGATTATTGCCATAATTCTTCCAGTTTGGCAAGCCTGCATTAGACTGGAACGTATCTCTAGGTGGTAATACGGCCAGTCAATAGCTTTCGTAATTAATCAAGCACTAATAGACAAATTAGAAATTGTGTCTCTTCAAAGCAGGAGGTAGAGGCAAATCACTGGTGGATTTTAACTGTTTCACTGCTTCATTTTATGTCCTGCTTTTACATTGCTCCTTGGAAAATGTTAGGCTGCTGGGGATTAGGGAAGTTATGTACATAAACATTATTCTAAATTTAAATTATTGTCTTGATTACCAAACGCGGATGGTGAATTGAAAACTTGTTTTTCAGAAAAGCAAATGAAGAATAATATTACATTTTACACTCCACTAAATCAATGTAGCCCTAATTTTGCCATGCAGGAAATCAATTCAAGTCTTTATAACAGTCGAAGATGTTATGAACAAAGTAATTTTGCAAATTATGGCAAGTAACACATTTATTGATGACTGTAGTTTAGGAATTTAGAATTTGTGAGCACTGTAATGTAATAAGGCTGTACTGGCAGGAGCTGAGTGAAATACCGATTATATGGTGAAACGGTAATGCATCATTTGCTATTAGTGGACTGGTAATAATTACCAGTTTCAAAGCAGCTTTTTCCATGTAATCTTTAGTCTCAGTCGTAACAGCCCTTCTCATTGACATTATGATTACACTAGCTGCCCTTACGATCTCGAATATCTGGTTGATGGGAATACTAAAATGTGATAGTGAACACTGGAAGTTGTAGCCTCATTATAAGATAAAATGCTATTTTCTCTGACCTAATATATAAAATAGAGCAGCAAGGTAGCATTACATTGTTAGCATACTGCAGCCTGATCACGTAGCCTGTAGCATGTTGTTAAAAACTTCCACTTCATTACAGCAAAGGAAGATGAAATTTTCGCATTTAAGATTTTTCGAGCACACAAACGAGCATAGGAATGAGAAAGTCCAGTTGAATTTTGCTCTGTTTTCAACAGATTGGAGTATTTATCTCACATACTAAACACAGCAATGGATTTGATTCAGATGCTGGCTTCAGTTGAAGAATGAAAGGTTAAATATTATTCCAAGAGCTTTCAAAGTGACTAAAGTGTTAAATGCCGGCTATAGGTGGTTGAATCTCTTTTTACTCACCCAATTCAGATTGTCAGCCCGAATGTGTAGAAATAGGAGGGACCTGGAGGCACAGAGGAAAGCTGCGGTGGGTCGCTATAGCCGGCGCTATGGGCTGCCTGTCTGTCATATTCCCAAATCATTATTCAGCTCATTGTATGGTGAAAATACCCATACGAAGCTTTTCTTTTTCTTCTTTCAAGTGAGATGGAAAACAAGGCGGTTGCAGACAAAATGATGTTTTCTTTCCAAATCTGCCTTGTTTTTTTTTTCTTTCTGTTTTTTTCCCCCCTCTTTCCTTCACGTTAGGCAAATATTTGAATCCTAATTTGGGCAGCTACCACTTAATCTTGTAACGAGATTTACCTGTGAGTGGTTTATAGGGGGTGAGATTATAAATGCATCGTAAAGTAAATTACGGATCAGACCAGGAGCGCGTTGTGCAGTCAGATACCACTGTAAGCTTTGCTTGTTTTGGAAGACTGGCACAGTCAGGAGCTTTTCTTTTTTTTTTTTTTTTAAGTCACTAGCTAGCAACTCTGCAAGAACTGCTAGGCAAGACTGGAAGTAAATTTCTGTGCTCGTCGTAGCTCTAATTCCAATTTACCAACATTTAGCAAAAAATGTGTACCGGGTTAAAGTGAATTCTTTGCAAAATTACAGTAATCAATAAAAATGCATTCACCTTTGCCATGTTTCATGCTACTCTTTGCTTGTGCGCAGCCCTCCAAAAGTTATTCATTTCCCTCGTTTTGCAATATATTAGAAGGGACTGCTTTCTTCTGTCATTATTAGCCGGCTTTTTGTTTAGTTATTTATTAGTCCGTTGCTCTTTTATAATGCCCGTGTTATCTCTGAAAATAAATTATCATGAAATAGAGTTAGCCCGCTACTTGCCAAAGTGGCGTTTACCATCCTCGGATCCTTTTCAGCGCGAGAGAAATAATGTGACTCGGGCAGGGCGTTGGGCCAGGCCGCTTGGCCCCGCTCCAGATGTTTGGCGAGCTGGACTGCATCTTTCCCTTTCTTTCTCTCTGTCTGTCTGTCTGTCTCTTGTCTCTCTGTCCTTTTTTATTTTTTTATTTTTTTAATTTATTTTTTGTCCCCTTTCCCTGACGCTTGAAGTTGAATCTCTGCTAGGGGCGTGAGAGGTTGTCTCGCTTTGTACGCGTTGGGAGTCTGGCGGAGCGACGAGGGCGCTCATCAGAGGCCGGGTCCCGGCTTGCTGGCGGGCGTTACGCTTCGGGTTGCTGCTCTGAACCGACGTGGGTGTTTTTCTCGACCGCTTCGCGGGAGGACTCTGTTTAGCTTTCCTTTCGCTTTGCGTGTGTTAGCAGGCGCTTGCAGCCTAAAAACTGTTGAGTCATGGCTAGGATTAATTGGCTTAATCGTCTTTTTTATTGTGTTTTTTACTGCGGTTACCTGTTCAGGTTGAGTTTTGAACCTAGGGGGAGAAAGGAAGGCAGGAAGCCGGCGCGCTTCGGCTACGGTTAAGCGTCTCAGCCGCCCTCCCTCCCCCGTAATTACACATTAGCTGGGATTTCCGTTTTCCCCTTTAGACTGGATGTTACGGAAAGGAAAGATTAGGTGGGAAAAAAAGCTGTCAATCGTTGATAAGCAATTCGGTGATTAAACATTCATGTTGCTGTTGTATTATTTTGCAGGTAAAGATGAGCCCAGCAGCTACACGTGTACAACTTGTAAACAGCCTTTCAACAGCGCCTGGTTTCTCTTGCAACACGCACAGAACACGCACGGACTAAGGATCTACTTAGAAAGCGAGCACGGCAGCCCCCTGACGCCACGGGTTGGTATCCCATCAGGACTAGGTGCAGAGTGCCCTTCCCAGCCACCTCTCCATGGGATTCACATTGCAGACAATAACCCTTTTAACCTGCTCAGAATACCCGGCTCCGTCTCGCGAGAGGCGTCGGGCCTGGGCGAAGGGCGCTTCCCACCCACGCCTCCCCTCTTTAGCCCTCCCCCAAGGCACCATTTGGATCCGCATCGCATAGAGCGCCTGGGTGCGGAAGAAATGGCTCTGGCCACCCATCACCCTAGTGCCTTTGACAGGGTGCTGCGACTGAACCCCATGGCGATGGAGCCGCCGGCTATGGATTTCTCCCGGCGCCTGCGGGAGCTGGCCGGCAACACCTCCAGCCCGCCCTTGTCCCCGAGCCGGCCCAGCCCTATGCAAAGGCTGCTGCAGCCCTTCCAGCCGGGCAGCAAGCCCCCGTTCCTGGCCACGCCGCCCCTTCCTCCCCTCCAGTCCGCGCCTCCTCCTTCCCAGCCGCCGATCAAGTCCAAGTCGTGCGAGTTCTGCGGGAAAACCTTCAAGTTTCAGAGTAACCTAGTCGTGCACCGCCGAAGCCACACTGGAGAGAAGCCCTACAAGTGCAACCTCTGCGACCACGCGTGCACGCAGGCCAGCAAGCTGAAGCGCCACATGAAGACCCACATGCACAAGTCGTCTCCCATGACGGTCAAGTCAGACGACGGGCTCTCCACGGCCAGCTCCCCGGAGCCCGGGACCAGCGACCTCGTCGGCAGCGCCAGCAGCGCCCTCAAATCTGTCGTGGCCAAGTTCAAGAGCGAGAACGATCCCAACATGATCCCGGAGAACGGGGACGAGGAAGAGGAGGAGGAGGAGGAGGAGGAGGAGGAGGAAGAGGAAGAAGAGGAGGAGGACTTGAATGAGAACGAGAGGCCGGACTACGGCTTCGGGATGAACCTGGAGGCGGCCCGTCACCACGAGAACAACTCCCGGCCCGGCGAGGAGAGCCGGTCGATGCCGGACGTCATGCAAGGTATGGTCCTGAGCTCCATGCAGCACTTCAGCGAGGCCTTCCACCAGGTCCTCGGGGAGAAGCATAAACGAGGGCACCTCTCCGAGTCCGAGGTACACAGAGACACTTGCGACGAAGACTCGGTGGCCGGCGAGTCCGATCGCATTGACGATGGCGCGGTGAACGGCCGGGGCTGCTCCCCGGGGGAGTCCGCCTCCGGAGGCCTGTCCAAAAAGCTGCTGCTGGGTAGCCCCAGCTCCCTGAGCCCTTTCTCGAAACGCATTAAGCTCGAGAAGGAGTTTGACCTGCCCGCCGCGGCCATGCCCAACACCGAAAACGTTTACTCCCAGTGGCTGGCCGGGTACGCTGCCTCGCGGCAGCTGAAGGACCCGTTCCTCAGCTTCGGCGACTCCAGACAATCGCCTTTCGCCTCCTCCTCCGAGCACTCGTCGGAGAACGGCAGCTTGCGCTTCTCCACGCCGCCGGGGGAGCTGGACGGAGGGATCTCGGGCCGCAGCGGCACGGGAAGCGGAGGGAGCACCCCACATATTAGTGGCCCGGGCCCTGGAAGGCCCAGCTCAAAAGAGGGCAGACGCAGCGACACTTGTGAGTACTGTGGGAAAGTCTTCAAGAACTGTAGTAATCTCACTGTCCACAGAAGGAGCCACACAGGCGAGAGGCCCTATAAGTGTGAGCTCTGCAACTACGCCTGCGCCCAGAGTAGCAAACTCACCCGGCACATGAAAACCCATGGGCAGGTGGGAAAGGACGTTTACAAATGTGAAATTTGTAAGATGCCTTTTAGCGTGTACAGTACCCTGGAGAAACACATGAAAAAATGGCACAGTGATCGAGTCTTGAATAACGATATAAAAACTGAATAGAGGTATATTAATACGCCCCCCCTCCCCGCCCTGGTTCCCGGTAGAGATTTTCTAGTCCCTTGTGATTAAAATAATGGAAGCTAAGGATATTAAGAAAGTGCTTGTCACCAGCACACCTGTTTATTTTCTTTTTGTTCTCACCGTTTGAATGCATGATCTGTATCGGGGCAATACTATTGCATTTTACGCAAACTTTGAGCCTTTCTCTTGTGCAATAATTTACATGTTGTGTATGTTGTT
>NC_090944.1:131844237-131951737 GCF_040807025.1 Struthio camelus
TTTTTTTTAAATTGTGCAGTAATGCCTTCGGCTTGTATCTACCTTGCAGAAAGCTAGATAGATCCACTGGCCATTACTTTGCTCGCACTGTGATTTGAAGAAGCCCTCTAAGTAACCGGAGCTTCAAAAACTAGTCACCAAGAGCATAACTTTTCAAGTGACAACATGTTGCAGCCAGAACACTAAAGCAAAAATCGCAGTACCAAATGTGACAGTGGCTAACAATGTGATGAATTAATGGTGTTATAAAACCATGAAGCATTCAGGCCTGTTCCAGTTTGTTCGCGCTCAGGAGCAGAGTTGCACGGCACCCATAACGTGCTCTTAAGCTGCTGCGGCGTCCCCTGCGAGCGTGACCTAGTGTCCCAAGGAACTTTTATATTTATCTCTATGTGAAAAGATGTCTCTAGAAATAAGAACAATATTTGGGTAATAGTATCTCTATTGCTGAAATTTCAAAACCAATCAACTTTAGAAGAGGAGCACATTTTTATGGCACAGGCTCCTTTGCCGTTAGTATTTCATATCCTCCAAATTGAATGATTTATATAATGAAGACACTGAAACAATATCAAGAATTTAGGCTACAGATGTTTCATATTTATTAGGTTTCCAAGAGCTGAGATAAACACAGGAATAAGTGATACCATGTCTTTGCCTGACGTTCAGGAGGCTTTGGCATATCGGATGAGATACAGTTTCAGGGTTTATCTAAGTGCAGAGTTTGTACAAAAAGCAAAAAGATACCAGCTGTTATTTTAGTTCTCTCTCATTCCTTCCTCCCTCCCCCCGTCCCCTTAAAGACTGAAAACCATTTTCAGGGAATGTGTGGGAAAATTATATTATTGACTAGGAGAGTAATATTGCCCGGCAGGCTCTTCGCTGGACTCACCAGAGAGCCACTGTTTCTCAAATGCAGCTGTATGTAATTTGGCTGCTAGTCTCCCAGGAGCCGGAGGAGGCTGGGGGCCTCGGCCCCCTCGCTCTGGCAGGCAGGGCGAGTCACGCACCCCAGGCCTTTCCCTACCCCGCGCGACCGCGGAGCGGGCGGCTCGCTGACCTTCAGCGGGACTTGCGATTTGAAACTACTTTGCGCTGTTAAAACTCGCGTCCTAGATAGCGACATCGCTCTCGGCTCCCTGGAAAATCTCAGCCTTATTTGATGTCAGGCTGAAATGTGTCAGATTCGGCAATAAGCAGTAGCGAACCCTCCCCGGAGGTAGACCAGGCACGTGCTCCTGACTTCAGAGGAGCTGCTCCGGTTTACACCGAGTGAAGATCTGGCCTCGGCGCTGCTCACTTAGTCTCGACAGCAGCTCGTGCGGAGCCCTTCGACCACGCTCTTAAGTATTAATGAAGCAATTCCCGTAGGAAGTGGTGCGCCGGTCGGTATGCAGAGGTTGGCTGTGAGGGGTTTGCTCACCACGCGCCGGTTTGGCCACCGCCGCGGCTTGCCTGTTGTTCTGCTTAGCGAGACGCGTAGTTTGCGAGCGGCCTCGAGCGGGAACTCGCGGTCCCTCTCGGGCGCTGTATCAACGGGGACGGGCCGGGGGAGCTGGCTTACCCGCCGCCTCCTCCGGCCCCGCTGAGGTGGCTGGAGAGGCCTGCGTTCGCTTGGGTGAACCCTGGCTCGGGTTTTGCAGCCCGTTGCAGCTTCGCCGGTACCCCGCGCCGAACGATGCCGTGCTCAGAGCGCGACGAGCTGGTGGAAGGGCCTCACAAAACGCGGGCCCGGTGGTGGTGGTGGTGGTGGTGGTGGTGGTGCGTTGAGGATGCTGATGGTTTAAGAGGGTCTGTGCTGCGTGGGCCGGGCAGGTTTGGGGACGGGGTAGAGGAAATGCTGAGGCAGGCGCAAGCAGGCTCCTAGCGAAGGCAGGCTCTCTCAGCAAAGACCATGGGTTTTTCCTCACTGAATGATCGCTCTGTGTTTACTGTGCGGTGCTCAGCTACGCTTGAAGTGTTGCCTTGCGCGTGTAACAGTGAATTAGGGCCTCGGCGGGGTGGAAGGAGGGTGGGCTCAGATGAGGAAGGGGTGTGTGGGGGGAGTCCATCAGGTTATATCCCTGTGAGACAGTTCAATGTCATACTTGTTAAAAAAAACAGACCAAAAAAAAAAAAAAGAAAAGAAAAAAAAAGTGTAACTCACTTAGTGGGCCATGTCACACCTGTTTTCTCCTCTGTCCCCATCCTCTCTGTAGGTGCGACGTACCCCCTCGTGTGGCGCAGTGCCCAGGGAACCCCGGACGCCTGGCAGTTTTCGGATGGAAGTTCAAGAGCACTTAAATTCTGAGCGAACGTGAAGCTGGGGGCGACGGCGGTCGTGGTCGTGGCATCCCAAGGTGGCCTGTTTTCCTGCTAGCTCGACGCGCTTTCTGACACTAGCTTGAGAAGTCACCATCTGAAGGCAGCATTCTCCAGGCTCCTTCCGCCTGCAAGACTATCGTATTTATATTTTGTAATAGAGTACAACACTTCTTCGGGGTTTTTTTTTTTTTGGTTTCTTTTTTTTAAAAAAAAAAAGCAAAAGCACCCACCCACTGTCAAGGGCTTCTCAATAGCTTTGACCGGCTCCTTTCCCTTTGGAAAAGACTGTCGTGCTCACGTGTTGATAATGTGTGGAGAACCCAGCCTGTTGTCTATCTCCATTACATGCCGTTTCGTAGAAGGTGCATCTAATGTTATAAATTAAAAATAAAACAAAACACAGTGTAGGTCTGTGGTGGGTGGGAAATTGACATAATAAATGTTGGAGCTTTAGGTTTTGTTTGCTCTTTCTTTAATTTTTAATGCTAACAAGGGCCAGGCAGCTGGTATGACTTTGTATTACCATATCATCTGCAGAAAATGAAGTACCGAGTTTAAAAAGAAAAAGCCGGAGCTCATATCCACGTGAGGGGCTGCACATCTGCAGACATTTCCTAGAGAGCTAGACCAGGCGTCGGGGTTATTTATGGCTGTGGTACCCAAGCAGTGTAGGACTAGTGTTGGTGTTCGTTCATGCTGACGGGGGGGTCTCCTAACTCTCCATCGGCACCTGCATACTATTGACTAATGCCGACTGTTGTATTACGTTTCTGCTGTTCAAATATGTACTTTTGGGGTTGGTGGGATCTATAACTTTCTTTAATTTGTCATTGTTTGCTGAAACAAGACCACAGCCAACCAGCAGCTTTCAGGAGGGACGATGGTTTTGCTGTAGAGATGTTGTCAGTGCGAGGAGGAGCGACCCCTTCCCCCAGCCCGTGGCAGGAGCAGAGTTGGTCTCTGGGTTGTGAAACACATGTTTACATCCCATGGTCTTTCACAGAGCACTTAAGCACTTGCATAGCTTTTATGCTTGCCAATGAGACTTGTCCCTTGCTTAGAGCTAAGCACACGCCCAAGGATTTTGCTGGTTTAGGGCCCAAGTGCTTTGCTGAACAGAAGATGGGTTAAGTACATGCTTTTGTGCTGTCTCGGATGGGATTTATAGGCTGTAGCTACTAATGACTGTGCCGGATAGCAGGAATGGACCTTATTTGGTTAAACAAAATAACTGCATAGCGAGTGGAGTCATTGCACTGTCATGTAAAACTGCCAGGACATCCATGCCAGGTTGCAATGGGACATAGAAGAGTCTCAGGTCAGGGACCAAGTTATTTATTTGTATGTATTAACTTAATTATGACTTCCTTTTTTTATTTATGTCTTTTTTAAAAATCTGAATGAGACACCTGGCCAGGGTGATTCTTTACTCATGAAACGGCCATAGATGAAAATGACGTTGCCTTTTTTTTTTTTTTTAATAGGTGGTGGTGGTTCTTTTTTTTAAAAAAAGACTGTAGTTCTCATTTTGTTCGGGGCACAGCACAAGCACGGTCACTTTCGTAACCTAAAACTTTGCCAAGGGGCTGAGACGAGCAGTCAGGAGGTAGAATCACCTTTGCACACAAGCTAGGAGCCAGCCGGCCCCCTGGGCACTCGGTGCCCGGATGAGGATTGGCCCAAAGAGAGCTATTACTTCTACCGCGGTGATTTGGGCTTGGACACCCAATAATCTCTGTTAGCCACTCTCTGACGGTTCCCACTGGTGCCCAGGAGGGTGGCCGGGCCACCACGCGCTGCGGGTGCCTCTGAGGCCAAGGGCGCTCTGGGTTTGCTGTAGGTAAAACAGTACAGCGCGGGGCTGTCCCAAACACGTCCTAGCTCAGGCCTCTGCTCCCCACTCAGGTCTGGCGCTGTCCCTGCGTCCGGTCAGGGACAGGAGGAAGGGACCTGTAGAGCAGCAGCCCCACAGAGGCCCCTCTGTGCCGGCTTTGGTTTGGGAGACAAGCTAGGCATCGAAACGCCTGCACAGGAGAGGCAGCGGAGACCCTACCTGTCTTTTGCATTAGGAGAAATTTTTGAAAGGTTCTTCGTATTCCACCTCCGTGTCTACTTACAAGGGTTTCTCTGAGCCCTGAAACAGTGAATCCTGTTACGTTAAGCATCCTATTGATTGCAAGTGCACCGTGTGGTAAGGAGTTAACAGCTCCCATTAGCTGCTGGCATCCCCCCCCCCTCCCCCCTCCCCGGCTCGGGGATATCTCCATGCCAGACAGCTGTGTCAGATTGTGGCTAATGGGGCTCATTTTTATCAATTGCAAAGTTAGGGTGCTCTGCTCTCGTCTCCAAATTACAAAATAGGGATCTCCTGGCACGTATCTGTAGAGCACCTACAATGATTGTAGTAACTGATGGCTGCTAATCCGTCTTGCAGGGACTTTTTGATGTATTGACCAACTCTCGTGTTGTCCTTACACTTCATTTGACCTGCAAAGTGTAGACGAAACTCGGTGTATAGATTGCTTCATGGCACTGCCAAAACAGCAGGTCATGCTTTTAATGCTCTGACCCAGCGGAATAAAGGCAGCGCGGCCCGCTTCCTCCAAAGTGAATTCCTGCAGGAGTAGCTGAAATCTGTGGCCCAGCAATTTCCTTCAGCAGCAGAAGCCGGTGCAAAGCAGGTATTTTTTTTCCCAGGAAGAGTAGACAGTAATAAAACATTGACAACTAAAAGCATTTTGCGAGTAGCGGGGTGCTGAGCCTGCTCCATGAAGCACAAGGGGGGAAAAAATTGTACTATCCTTTTCTGAAGCGTTCAAGGGGAAGTGAAATACTCTTTAAAATGTATATTTTTTAATACAGGCATGTAAAAAAAAATGAAACAACTCTTAGGATTTTAAAACATCTGCAGAATTTACATGTTGCCTTAAAATTATAAATACATGTAACGAGCGTCCGGCGAGCGGGGGCTCTCCCTGCCCGCGGCGAGAGCGGTGCCGGGGCCAGGGCCGGGGTGCCGTCCGGCAGCAGTTGTGGTGGGGCTGCGAGGGTTTGCACCGGCTCGCGGAAGCTGAGCAGCCTCGTGCGCTCATCGCGATCCCGCGCCGCATCTGGGCGAGCGATCGCGTTACAGCGGCTTAACAGGGTTTCTGCCAATTAACAGAGGCGAGGGCTTCCTGCGCGGGGGGCTGGAAAACTGTTAGCCTCAAAGCTCAAGGTTGTTCGGTTTGCTTTACAAGAGGGGCAATAAAAAAATCACATAGCGAGGATGCAAAAGGTACGGCACAAGCGGTTACTGCTGTGGAAACACAAGAGCTTGAACTCAGGTCCTGAGCAGCAAATTAACGAGACGTTATTTTTAAGTATTTTGTATTCAAGCTTATTCACAATGTTTACGTGTACACATTACCTTCTATCAAAAGACTTTAAATACTGAGTACATTTTTGTCTATATATTTAAAAAAAAAAAAGAAGAAGTCCTGAAGTTTGGGGTATTTCTAAGAGCCAAAAGAAAAGCCCTTTTTGTTTCCCCATCCAGAGGGCTGTAATGGACTAAAATGAGCAACATACTTGGAAATTGGATAGTTCAGCTTTGATTTTTGGTTTGAAAAGCTGCTTTCAAATGTGAAAGCATTTCATTTGTGCTGTACTTTATTTTTAAGCACATTCTCATGACAGCAGAATACAGCGATTAACTCTTTTGTGAAGTCTCACTAAAATTTTGCTTTCAAAGTAATATTTATTTTGGATTGAAGAAGCATTCAGGTGATGTGCTGTTACAGTGTTAAAAGAGAGAGGAGAGATGCAAGCATGTAAAATAGGCCACTTACTAAGCACTGTTTCTCTGAAATGACCTAAATGGATCTGGAAACAGATCTAAAAATTTGTGAACGGGATGTTAAGAAGCGAGCGCTCCCGAAACCCCACGTTTCACTTCAGTTCCAGCCTCACGCCGCAGCCCACCCCGCTAAGCCATCGGCATAGCCAACGGCAATACTGCGATCGAGTCGCAGCGAGCGTTTAGTTCTGCGTTCAACGGTGGCAGAATAACTGTTAACTTCATGGGAAGGAGAAACCAAAAGGAGATTCTTCTGGGGCTTCTAGAGATTGCTCTACTCAATATGCTGCTCATCCGGTACTTTTGTTTCCAAGCAAGTGCATCTGACTTCTTCTTTTGCTGTGTGTGTTTGCGACCTGTTGAGAAGCCGGGGAAACACACTTCTGGGCTAAGTCTCCATCCGCTCACCAGGACTCTCGGCGCCACGATCTGCGTTCGCTTTTGGAGTAGACGCTTGGCGTTGCCTTTTCCTGTCGTGAGACGCAAAAGCGCTGTTGTTCTCGGGGGCTGCGTGGACGATGAGGGGAGCGGAGTCAGGTGGGACGAGCGTGATGAGGCGTAATGGGCTCTCCGCTGAGCATCATTTGCTTTTCAGGACTGCCTGATCTGATACTGAGTTGGTGTGATATTTCAAATGATCCTGCTATAAATGATTATCAAGGAGTAAGGCAAACAATCCCCCTGAACAAGAATGGGAGCTCATTTGCTTCCTTTTTTTAATTCTCTGCTTTTCCCCCCAGTTTTCTCAGATTGCAGGCATAATTAGACTTGCGTACTGTCATTCAGTGGTATATCGGTATACCGGCTGGCTTCTAGTTTCCAAATCAACGAAACCTTGTTGCCCCTCCATCTTGCCAAACCCTCAGCCCTGTGCGCCTTCTCCTCCCAGTCTCCCTTTTAACACTCATCTTCTACAGGGGTCAAAATAATCAATTATTCCTGAGGAAAGCCGGAGTTACCCAAAAAAAAAAATAAAAACAAAAATATGGCCCTTATTCCTTAATCTCACTGGATAGAGTTACACATCTGGTAGAGGCTTGTTCGTTGTTGCTATTACTTTTATTGCGTCTTTAGCGGTGATGAAGTTCAGATGGTAGAACCAGTGGGCCCCAATTTAATTTCGTCTGGCCTCCCATAATGAGCACTATGTGATCTCCTGGAAATACTGGCTCTGTTGTAATTCCAGCATGTAGGCGCTCGCATGCCATGGTAATGGGCAAAGGCTGCAGGGAGAGACAGCTGGGTAGACAAAACCTCACGGTTAGGGTGAAAAAATGGGAAATCTGGTAATAGTGGTAAGAACAGACGGGTGGAGGAATCAGACAACTTCTGATTTGGCACGGCGCGTCTGTGCCATTTGCCATGTAAGTATCAGTCGAATACCACAATTAGACGGATGGAGGGACAGATGGAGGGATAGCTTTTTGTGTCAAAACCTAGAAGCAAAATCACTAGGTGGACTTCAGCCTTTTTAGTGATTGAGGTGTGTGCACTGTGACACTTTCTGAGTTTGCTGTAGCCCTGATGCCTCTTCTGTGGTGATTTCCATTATGCTCCAGGTTTCCAGTGGCAATGTATAGAAGCTCCCACCTCTCCCCAAATGTCTGCAAATGCATGTGTCTAAGGGCTATACAGGATTCATTTATGGGCCTCCCGCTGGTGGGATATGTGCATGCAAAATGAAGGTTGTATTTGGCTTCTAATATTCAAATCTATATTCCATATTGTGTTGACCAAGAAAAACAACTCAGCCCCCGTGCTGAAGAATGTGATGGACTGATGACTTTTAGAAACATACTGTAAATCAAGGAGGCTAATAAATACTTGCTATTAATAAAACGGGGCTACTGCCTTTCAAGTTATTGTGGCATTTTACAGCATCTTAAAATTTCTTAAGCAGAATGAAAAAGGCAATACTTCTGGACTTTTTTTCTTCCCCCAACGCAGCTGTTACTAAATTTAATCTCCTGAAATGCACAGGCAAAGTGAATTTTCTCAGCGAAGAGGTTCGGAGAGAGCAGCGAGACCCGCTCCGACCCTCGCGGAGCTGGCGGGTGGCCGCGCGCCAGGCGCTGGGGGCAGAGCCACCGCTGGCAAGAGGTGGCCTCGTGCCAGGCTGCTCATACGATCCGGCAGAAGATCCCCAGAACCTGATGGATGTGTTGTTCAAACCAACACATCAAAGAGCCTGCAGCTAAAAGCTGTAAGACCTAAACTAGTTAATTACTCGCGCTTTAACATTTTCCAGTTGCAAGCGAAAGATGTGCCAGGTGGCAAGCGTGCACGCAGGGCAGGCACCGAACAATTAACCCTTTTGGCAGCGGCGGACAGATTCCCCTCGGTCTAGACCCTGTCCGTAACAGCAGGCTGGGCAGGAGTAGTCGCGGCCAAGGGCCTCTGGTGAAGCTTATCTGCAGGAAGTGGAAAACTGGGTTGTGAACTGACTTCTTGAGACACCAGTAGCTGAACAGTCTCATCCGGGACTCCTGTAGGTACTGACTCGTTCGATAGCTGTGCCCGTGAAAACCTGGGAAATTTCGCGAAGGGAGGGAGTACAGGACCGAGCCCTAAATAAATATTTCTCATTACTTTTTTTATGTGAGTTTGAGTGTCTGTGTCCTTTCCCTGACCCCCTCTTATGGTGCAGCCAGGGCCCCGTGGCTGTTGTTTCGGCCCCCGTTGCCCTTCCCGTGGGCGCTGCGGGTGCTTTCCTGGCGCCTGGGTTGTCCTCGGCAGCCCTGCTCCTGCTGCACTCGCTGCTTTGCGCCCGTTGCTTCTGGGATCCAGGTGGAGGAGTTTTTTTTCCCCCCAAAAGGCTGGGAAGCGGTGTAGCCCCTTGGCCGGGCTCCCCTTCTGCACTTGGCTGATTTTAAGTCCCCTGCTCTCCAACAAAAAAAAAAAAAAAAGACATCCAAAACCCCCAAAACATCCCACGTCGGTGGGTAGCGTGGGCTCTTCCTCCGCCGCTGGGTTGGCCGAGGGGGCCGGCTGGCCCAGCGCTGCTGGGGTCCGCCGCTGCTGGCGGCACCACGCAAGCCCCAGAGCCTTTGCCCTTGCTAACGGTGATGAACAAGGGGAAAAATACAGCTCGGAGCTCTGGTGCGACAGCAGGTTGCGGGGCTGCCTGACGGAGCCCCCACCGCTGTCCCCACGTACCTCTGTACCTGTAAACTGCGCGTGGAAATCAAACTGCCACAGGCCTAAGGGCCAAGAAACATGGTTTCCCCGGGATGGTAGTTTATCAGGTCACTTTCATTATTTTAGGAAGGAATGTCTGCAAGATATGCATGTGTGGATTTGTTTTTTTCTTTCGTTTTCAGCTGTGGTTTTGGGGAAAGTCCTTGTGAATCTGGGCAACGCACGTGATGCATGTGAAGCCCTTGCTTAGCCTGCCTGCTATCTTTGTGCAGCAGCAGGGACTTTGTCGGGAAAGGGAAAGGCTTAGGAAGTTGCAGCTGAAGAGAATGGAGGAATGAAGCATCTCTGTCCTGTGTCCTTCTTTACCATTTTTGTCTTGTGGTTCACTGGATTGTTCTGACTCCCTCACTGCCCAGGATAACAACTGATTTCTGTATTTATTTTTAATTTATTGAGAAGCACGTTCAAGTGAAACAGTTGTTCCAAGATTGGCAAGTTCTAGCACATAAAGCAGAGAAATTCACACAGCCACTTAGTGCATCAGAAAAAAAAAAAACCTGAAAAAACTCAGATATATATACCTCAGATACAAGGGCAGTCATCGCACGGTAACAACTATTGACGTGGCCTAAACTTTGCATAGCGACCAAGAAAAAATATCTTGTTATTAGTCCCCAAGTTAGCCAACCTCCGTTTCAAAAGTCTGGGTCCACCACTCCGCCACTGAGGACAGAGTAACTCAGGACAGACACCGCAAAAAGCCAAGGACTCCAGAAAAATCGAAAGGTAGAGCGGGAACAGTTTTCCCTCTCTCCTCACAGCCCCACAACAGTGACAGCAACAACAGAACTGAGTTTGACAGGATTTTGCTGTGCAAGGGCAACCTTTCTTTCTGGCAGCCCACCGATACCCGCGTGGTTCTCACCCATCCAACCCCGCAGGGGTTGCCCTTGTCTGAAAACACCCTCCCCGGCACGCTTTTCTGTGGTTTGGCTGTTTGATTTGGAAGTGTCGGGGAGCAATATCCCTTCAGGAGCCCCTTGGAAAGTGGTTGTTTCTGGTCCCTTTCGCTGCCTTTCCTCCAGCCGGTAAAATGCCCTTTTACCTTTTCTTCCTCTTTTTTTTTTTTTTTCCCTCCTTCCCTCTGTCTTCAGTGCTAAAGAGATAGTCCCTCATGTAGCTGTAGTGATTAAAGGGGAGGGGAAAAAGCTTATTTACAGTAGAGTCTCAAAATATAAAATAAGGTGTGGAAGTGATGAGTGATTCCTAGTTATGTCGAAGCCAGGACCAGCATTTTCAAGATCTTTACTATTTGTAGTGTTTGAGCACCTAGGAGACTGGCTGTTTGGAAATGCTTGAGCACCTACCCCCGGGCCCTCTTTGGGCAAGTTCAAAAATGTTGCCTGGGATTTAGTCAAGTCCTTGCTCCTTTCTTCTCCCCGAGATCCTGTTGCACGGGCCTCGTCCTCGCTCAGCGCAGCCATGCAGATCTGCTGCGGGAAGGGGGACGACGGGGAAACCAATCCCAGCCCACCCCCTTTTTACTTGTCTAGCCTCCTCTAGGTGAGGAGATTAGAGACCCAGCTAAGGGATGGGTAATCCTGGCAAAAAGCTGGCACAGTTTTTTTAAGCCACGGAGGCTTCAAAACAGGACGCTCCTGAAAGCTTACTCTCAGGATCACTGTAACGGGCCGTCAGGGGAAGGGAGAAGAGCAGAGCTTATTGCATGCAACTAGTGGAACAGTCACTGGGAAATTATGCATTTTCTGGAATAGCTTATTCCCTTTTGTGTATTAAACATTATTTTAATATTCTAGTGACAATGTTTTATAATTAATCTGAATGTAAGAGACTGAGCACACTGGAGATTATGGTTCAGCGTAGGAAGGTGAGAAAGGTTTTTCGTCTACTAGCCAGCTAGATTACAGACTCAACTGACTGACTGCAGCGGCAGCAGCCGTGCCCATCAGTAACCACGCTTGCAAGTATAATATCTGGCTAGGCTTGCTCTTGAATGCAAACATACCATACGCTTGGCAAGTAAAACCTTTAACTCATAAAGGTTGTAATGTTAATACAGAAGAAAAGTGTTTTAAAAATTACATTAGTTCACAGACATATATTGAACTCATGAGGGGAAATCTAGCCCCTGAGAGATAGAAACTAAAGAGCTGAGCCATAAACCAGTACGATAACATCCTTATTATAAGATGCAAATTAAGGGGCCCAATTCACTTTAAAAAAGCATTATGAGTATTTAATTTTTCTAGTGGGAATATCTCTGAAGTTGGCCTCTGTGTGGTTTTTTGTGCTGTGTACTAAAAAAAAAAAAAGAAAAAGAAAAAAAAAAGCAATTTAGGCCATGAAGAAGCCTATAAAGGCAGATTCGAGGATGCCAAGCAGTACTTTGGGTGTCAGGAGAAGTAGCTAGTTTTTATACCTGGCAGGGGAGCATGCATTCACACTGGGTATTCAATGGGTCTTTCCTTACGAAGGACCAAGTTCCTGTCCGTGTGTTGCACCAAAGAGGACTCATCCGAAATGCAAGTACCACCATGCTGGTACAACGCTACTCCGGGCAAGGAAGCTGCATCGGCCACAGTAGCTGAGGGTACTGGGATGCTGACGGTGCTGGTGCGTTCGAAGGCATGGGTTATGAGAAAAGGCACGGAAAGGTGGAATATAAACCGCTGCTGAGTGACTGCAAAGCTAGATTAGCGCGAGTGTCTGTGACTGCTGCTCCAACACTTTGCCGGCAAACCCCGAAATGGCCTCCCCTCCCCCAGCCCGGTGATACCTGGAACAAATTAACATTCCTTGGGCCTCCCCGCGAGCAGCGCTGGCATCGGGGGAGAATACCAGAGCTATGGCGAAAAGCGGTCGCAGATCTACCGCTGACTGCTCTTGCACGCAGTCACCGTCCGCGCCTGTCTGTCTTCCTTCACCTTCCAGAAATTAAGACGACGTTTTGGCAAGTGCAGCGGGTGCGTCGGGGCAGGAGCCCCGGGCGGCTGCGGGTACCCTCCGAGCAGCAGGGGCAGAGGAAGGAGCACGGTCTTCCTCAGGGGACATAGATGGGGAACGAAGCCCTGGCTCCTGCCACAGGGCAAGGGGTCGAACCCAGGTCTTTTGGATCTCCTTACTACTAACGTAATGACAAACCGCTACCGCTCCTTCAGGAGCCGCGTGTGCCGCGCCGGGGCTGCCTTGTTTCAGAGGGCTTCTCACAGTTCCCTGGGGCCCCTGTGGTTTTTGGGGAGCTGGTCCTCAAAAATAATTTCAAGGTTAAAAAAGCGCCCATTGAAGCCCCAGGGGGGAAGTTGCTTTCGCTCCACAGCAAGTATCTCATTTTTGCATGAACGAGTAGTACTGTTTCATAACAGCCCGTAATAATTTCAAAATAATCCTTTGGCTCTTCCTACTTGGACTGCACAATACGTTACTGACATTAGCCCATCGTCCTTGCTATTGTTTTCAGAGCATAAGCTTGTGACGTGTCTGCTAATTATTATTTTTATACCCAACGCTAATGGAACGGCCTGAGATTAAGCACAATTTCTTTTCAGCGCTCGAGCGCCTGTCGGGAGCGGATCCTGCTTCCTCGCCCGCACCCAGCTCCTGGTCCTTTCAGCACGTTCTGCCCCTTTTGCGCGTCGCTTTGGCCAGCTCTAGAGCAACGCGTTTCAGTCTCAAGCGCAACTCTGCTGCGTGGGGCTGGCAACGGAGGCCCGTTTTTATACGATTGGGTGCAGACGGCTTGAGGTCCGTTTTAACTGTGTGTGCTGCCGGCTCCAATCCTTGCCATGTGTCAAAGGGCAGAATTAAGCCCCTAGCGCCCTTTGGCTGCCGCACTCCATAAACCCCGGCGGTGGCGTTCACGCTAGCAGAAGCAGTAAGTGATTTTTTTTTCCACGTCTCCCTGTGCCTCTTGCCTTCGAGGGCAGGACGGAGGCCTGAGCGCACCAGGCTATGCCGCGCAAAGAAAGTCTTTTCGGCTTTCAGATTAATCCTGTGGGCCAGATGCAGACACGAGATGCCCGCGCAGTGCCCGGACACCTCGGCTGACGCCTGTAGATTTGCGGCAGGTTTCCGAGGGTGTAACGAAATCCGAATCTGCCCTGACGGTCATTTCTGCATTTTCTCTCACGAGGGGGATTAATGGCTCTGCAGCTGGCTTGACTCCAGCACATTTGCGCTCAGACCGAGGCTTGGCGCTGGCACCATTGCTCTGCAGATCAAGGGCATGCAGATAAGTACTTGTTTGAGACTCTGCATTTTTGGGATTTTCTGGGTAAAACCCTCCCCGCGGTTTGCACTGCACCTCCTTTACCCACACGGGCAGCTTAGCGCGATGCTGCCTACGGCATTATTTGTGACGTGTTGGTTAAACGTATCCGCGGTTATAAAAAGTTGACTGTTTGGCTAAGTGACCACAGGGCTCCCAGTGCTTTGTCTTGAGACATTTATTCTGGCCCGGCAGCGGAGCGATTAGAGACTTCACCCTATCTGTCGAGTTCGTTTTTTGTGGCCATTCCTTGTTTCCTAGGGCCTTTTTTTTCTGGAGTTAGAAGACAGCATAATCACTGCCCTTGCCTTAGACCTCGCTGTTTGTCAAACACTGGAGGTTAAAGTCTATAGATAGAAGAGGGACTAGGAATGCAAGGTGTGGACAGCTGTGATAAAAGGGAGAGAGCCCCTAAGTGTTTTGTCTGCTCTCCATCCAGCTTTAGAGTTTAAAGGTCAAGACTTGTTCTAAAAAGCAAAGAAAATGAGGTACCCTTAATTCACATACTTAAAGACAAAAGGCATTATTCGGATGGCCGTGCGCTGGAGTGATTGGAAGGCTAAAATTTTCTTTTCAAACTTGGAAAATAAACCCAATGCCCTGCAAGACTGCTTTTCAGGCAAGCATTACAAAGCCCTCCTCCACCATGCGTGTGGGGGGGGGGGTGTCAAGGGTCGAGTAAAACAGGGCGAGCAGGTAAACACGTGCATTTTAACCTAAGGGATTAGATAATCTTGTTTATTCTGCTGAGCCCGGCAGCACCTCCCGCCCGAGAGCCCAGCTCTCCAACCGCAGCGCCCAAAACCCCGGCGGGCCGCCGCGCCGCCGCCGGCTCCGCACCCACCCCGGCCACCTTCCTTGGGCGTCCGCGAGGGTCGGCGGGCACGAAGCAACCGGGCTTTCCCAAGGCCGGGTTATAAGCTGCCAGTTTATTTATGTGTTTGCAAACCGGCCGCAAGCGCGGAGCAAGGCTCGCCGGCCAAGCCGGCGGGCGGCGCGCCTCCTCGGCCGGCATCCCGCCCCGGCCGCAGCCCGCACCTCGTCCTCCCCGCCGTCAATCCTGCAGCTCCCGCTGCTTTATCAGGTCCCGCAGCTTCTCTGTGGAAAAACCGCGGCCCCCAAAACCGAGGCGAACATCTGCCCCTGGGGGGGGGGGGATATCCTCCCCGCCGTCCCCCCCCCCGGCCTGGCCCGGCCTGGCCGAGGCCCGCTTATCAGCGGCAGGCCTCTCTCCGCCGCCCGGGGGAAGGCGGTTGCGGTCTGTCAGCTTTTTCGGCTGCGAAACGAGGAAGGATATTCTCCCTGGCGGCTGGCAATTACAGGGCAGGGAGTCAGAAACATCTTGCCGGCCGCCCTCCCTCGCCCGCCGCGGCGGCGGCCACGGGGCGGCTGGCCAAGGCCCCGGCCAAGGCACGGCGGGCGGAGAAGCAAAGCTGCGGCGCCGCTGAGGGAGCGAAAAAGAAAAATCCAACCCAAAAAAGAAAAAAAACAAACCACACAACCCTCCCCCCCCCCTCCTCCTCCCCGGAGATTAAACGGGAGTCGGTGCCCGCCTGGGGCTGGAAGCGGCGGGTAGGGGGACGGCCGGGGGCTGCAGCCATGTTTAGACGCGGGAGCCTGTGTTATGTCTGCCGGCCTGTGTTTTGCGCTGGGCTGAGCCCGGCGCGGGGGGCCGAGGTCGGCGTCGGCAGGCCCGAGAGGGTGTTTAACATCACGCGGCACCTCGGTCAAACCCCGCCGCCTTGAATCGAAAAACAAAAATAAACCCCCCCCCCACCCCTTTGCTTTTTTTTTTCTTTTTTTCCCAGCTCTCCCTCTTCGCTCGGGCCGGGTCCGTTAGGTCGCTGTGCGGCCGGGGTGACGCAAGACCTGGGACAACACCCCGCTTTTTCGTCCGCTCTCCTCTCCGGCCCCAGGACGGGAGCAGCAGGAGCCGTTCGGTGCCGGCCAGCGCTGCCTCCGTCTTGCTTTCGTGAGGGCTGATGCTCCTCAGGGTTAAAGGCAAACACTCCCCAGCGTGACCCTGGGGTGGGTTTTTTAAGTTACACTGGGGTGAGTTACCCTGGGGTGGGTTTCCCTGAGCAGCCAGCGTTTCCATTCAAAAGCAACGGGACTCCTGGAAACGGCGGGTGCTGCATCATGCTTTTTTAATTTTAATTTCTTTCTTTTTTTTTCCCCTCACACTGCGCTGCAGCGGCCGGGGAGAGGGTAGAGGCACCTTAATCGACGGTGCTGTGAATCCTCTCTAGCCCGCTGGACAGAGGTTATAGCCACTGAATTCGTTATTTCAGGGAAATTTTGACCCCCCTCTACGTTACCCTTCCTCTGTAGTAAAAGGGCCAGGGCTGAGCTCCCGAGGTGGATAAAATAAAGTCTGCTTAGGTCAGGCTTTCCTCTAACGTGCTCTCCAGGGGACGAAAGATAACTTTAATAACCTGCTGAGGTTAGTCTATAGATAGAAGCAAAGTATCAGGAAGGTGCAGCCTGGATCGACACGATACTTGGGGCGCGCTGCGGACGGTCCCCCCGCGCCGCCCCCGCGGGCAGCCCCCGTCCCCGCTCTGGAGACGCAGGCGGATGGACGGCCCTTCCAACCGCCCCACTTGGCAGGTTTCGGCATGACTCATCAGCGCTCAGGGGAAGCCTCAGACGAGGTGGGGTGTTTTCATCCAGGTCAGGATGGAGGTGGATTGGCAAAGGGCTGTGGGAACGCTTTTAAGGTGCCGTCCTGCGTGGTGGTTCCCCCCCCCCCCCACCCTTCCTGCAAGCGCTATCGGAGTCTCCCATTTGGGAGCGCTGCGTTCACCAAGGAGATAAGCAAGGACGGATTCGGCCTGAAGGGGACACGAGCCTAGAAATTGTTTGTGTCCCTTCCTGTATCTCTGCTAGCCAAACAGCAGCACCTTTCCTTCCCTTCTCCCCCCACCCCTGGAGACTGCTTTTCATCTCAGAGGAGGTCAATGCCTTTACTCTGACTTTACAC
This sequence comes from Struthio camelus, assembly GCF_040807025.1. Classification (NCBI taxonomy): domain Eukaryota; kingdom Metazoa; phylum Chordata; class Aves; order Struthioniformes; family Struthionidae; genus Struthio; species Struthio camelus. The sequence goes on from NC_090944.1 coordinate 131,860,786, forward strand.
GGGGGGAAACGGAGGTGTGGGAAAAGCAGGCTAGTCAGGGGGGTCCCGGCCGGGGGACGGCGACGCACCTGCCTTTCCTCCTTCGTTCCCGTGCTCGTTGGCGAAAGGAGAAGCAACATGGGCTGGAGCAGGACCTGCTGCTGTTGGGAGCCGATGCTGACGCTACAATTTGTCATGTAGCAATATGCCTTGCAGCACGAAGAGGAGTTTGGCTCCTTCATCAGGGTTGCTGCGTCGGGCTAGCACCGGGGTAGCACTTCAGGCAAAATGTAAGGTGTGGATTTATTCTCATGTATTTTGGGATGGATCCAGATGAGCCTTTGCTTTTTTGTTCTGTTCTTCTCAGTCCCAGGAGTGTCCTGTGGATAGGTGTGTTTGGGGACAAAGTGTAGAAATACTTGACCAGTAGGGTTGCACACAAACTGAGTGATTTCAGCATGTGAAAATGCTGAAAAGAGAATTCTGTTACCTTCCCGATTCCTGTAATACAGAAGTAGCATTTATGCTGGACATTTGGTACCTGCCAGGTTTTGAGGTCTGTGCAGTTACTGCTAATAATTCTTTTGCAGAGTGCGAGATGAGACCATTAGAGCTCTTTGGCTGTGACCACTCGCTCTCGAGGAGCTAGTGAGCGGGACGGGGAGCAGGACCTGAGGTTGTCTATCCCTGACTGTGTCACAGGGGCACTTTCCGGCCCTGGGCAAGTCACGAAAATGGTGAGTTGCACTTTCTCCATCCGCAGATCAGGACAGTGATGTCCTAACTTCCAGGGCTGCAGTGAAGACTGTTTTTAAAATTATTGTTTTGTGAATAGTGAACATTAGTAGTGCCATGATATCTGCTCAAATTGTCTGTTGTGAAAATCAAAATCATATTAAACCCCCCCCTCCCCAAAATTATATTGATATTGCCTGTTTGTAACATTTGTTATAAACTAGAATCCAGGCTAAATTTTAAACAAAAGTGAACCCACTCATGAATTTTGTATCAAAATCACACGTGAAACATCACACCACATTGTTTTAGGGGTGAAACTCAATAAAAACGTGCAGCTCAGGTTTTTAGATTCATTTGATTTTGCAGCTTGGAATGAGGTCAGTTCAAAGGAGCAAGCACGCACATCTAATAGGCAGCCACTAGATTTATGCTGTTTTAGACATGTTCCCTCCTGGAAATTTGTGCTGCCTTATCCTCAGTTTGGGACCATGCAAAACTTCATTTGCTTTGCATGGCATGACCAGTGGGAATTTTCCAGTGCTTAAAGAAACACCGTGCGGGTCCTTCTGGGCGACAGACCCCAACACTTGTGCTAGGAGTATTGCTGTGGCGTGTGAGCAACTCTGTTGCTCTTCAGTGGAGCCAGGTGTACAGTATATATACTCCAGGGGAAAAAAATATGGGCGGCATTCACATATAGTTTGATTAATATGCAGTAATTACATGGCTGTCCATCCATGGACTTATACAGTATGTGCAAAAGCGTTCCACCAAAGCCCTGGTGTATCATAGCCCCAGGAACCCGTCTCATGCCGAAGTGATGGCCGACGTGACTTTGGACAGACACGGGATCCTATCGCTGCTGCACGGACTGCTGGAGCGGAGCCAAAGCCGCGGCGAGGGGCTCGGAGGAGGCCCACAGTCCCCGTGCCCTGTGGCCGCTGTCCGAGCCGCCAGCGGCCAGGGCACGTGGAAACGAGCCCGCGTCAGACGCGCAGCGCTTCTGGACTGCAGCCATGCTGGGGAGAAGAGTCATTTTGCTCTGTGATAAGGAATAGTAGTTGGAAGGACAAAAGCAGCTGAGGCTGCTTGGGGCCCATGTACTCTTGCTTATGTATGGTAAGTCTTATCCTGCTGATTAAAAGACTGTGGGGTTAGGGTTTGGCTGCAAGACGACCCATGATATACCTGCTCCCCCTCCCACAGGAGGGATTACTTTATGTGAGGTTAACGCAAGGAAGAATATACTAGAGGGAGAAAGGGAATAATAAAAATAACAGAAAGAGAATGATTAAGCTGTTATACTGTGCGCCACATATCTTAGTAATACATGTCTAATTCTTTAAAGACTCCAAGCTCCAAGGCTCATGAAGAGATAAATAATAAATAGTAATTAAATTAAATATGTACACACTGTACTGTGCCACTCTCCAATTCCAGGAAGTTTTAAAATGGACTTGCACATAATCATAATAATTGAGATCCTCACTGAGTGTAGTTCATTGGCGCCACATCAGCTGGGACCTGGACGGGAGCTCATACATGGGAGCTGCCCAAGGAGCTGGCAGCGCTTAGCATCTGTAGGTCTAAACAGGAGAAAAAAGAAAAAAGAAACAGCTGAGATTCAGCCAGTTTTCTCTGGGTTAGCAATGACTTAGGTCCTCTGCTGATAATGATTTTTACCACTCTTTCACAATAGGATCGGATAGAGCACGGAAAATCTCAGAGATTTTCCAAGATCTGGACACCACCGCTCATTTAAGGCTGGTAAGTGAGCACCAGGTCCTTCTCTCTCACTTTGCTCAGCTGCTTCTTGGAGAGGGGCTCGACTGAGTGCTCTGGGTATCCCACTCCATAGGCGTGCGTCCCCTGCTTGAAGGAAGCAACTCCCCTCCCTCCGTGGAAATGTAGGCCATGAGTTTTAGGCTGTTTTGTTGAACACTACAGAAGAAAATGCTATGGAAGACCATGGTGCATGCGCTTGTGCATCCTGCCCCTTGCACGTGCATTTTGCTTGTGCAGCATGGCTGTAAAAACCGGCCAGGTTCACGTGTGGGCTGCCTGGGGTTTGCTTTGCATCAGTGCCAGGTGCTCCTCCGGGACGTGGCACTACTGAAGCAGACCCTGACTATACGACTGCAGGATTTTCCAGTGCTCATCTGGCCTTTTACTTCTGGAAAGGATGCCTTTGAAATGGCAGGTATGTCTACAGCAGCTTTCCCCATGGTGTGGGGATTTTCCACAGGCCATGAGCATTCCTGAGTTTGGGGTCCAGCGTGAAAGGCCAGCGAGCGGATGGGAATGAGAAACATGTATAAACAGTGCGCTGGGGACCAGACCCTGATTTTGCGTGCTCGGATGTTAACGTGGATTAGCCTCATGCATTTGTTCCAGTTAGCCCCCCTGGGACCCCCGCCAGGGTCCCCCCAGCCAGCACCCATGAGGCCAGGCCTGCCGGGGCTGGGGGGTGAACAGATGGGGGAGGACAAAAGGGGGCACCCTTAGGCATTAAACGCCCTGAGGAGCCTCCCGGGCCCCCTTGGTCCTTGCTGCAGCTGGGAGAGCCCCGTCGACTCTCTGACCTGAAACACTGTCTCCCGGGGAGGAAAATCACCAGCCGACACTGGGGAGGTCAGTAATGCCATTGCTGGCTCACTGCCAATATATTTCTTTTTTCCTAGGAAGCTTTTCCCCTGGGTGAGCGTGGACAATTAAAAAAAAAAAAAAAGAATTTTAACGTGCTACCAAAATGAAGTAGCTGCTGTACAGGGATTTTGGGAAAAGGCTTCATTTTCACCTGCATTTATGTTTATTAATGGGATCAAATGCTTGTGTGCCATGTACCAGGTGCTGCCTTGGCTCTGCCGTTACGCCCGCCACGGTGCTTCCCAGCCGGGAGGACGGCCGACCTCACGGGGATGCCTGGTGCCCCACCGCCTGGAGGGAAAGGGTGTCCCTCGTCCTGCCTGTATCCTCCAGGCCTGTCAGAGAAGACCTGTGTTAAATAGTGCCCTTTAGGATGGCTAAATGTGGGCCAGTGCATTATCCTAAAATTTAAGCTAGGCTGGATCTGCTGAAATGAGTAAGGACCGGCGCAGCACTGGGACCTGGAGCAATGACCGCAAACCCTTGCTGGTCCCCCGTTCCTGTCTCTCCCTGTCAAAAGCCTCTATGATTTTGCACAAGAATCTTTCACAATATTTTTTTTATTGTTTAATAGAGATGGGCAAATTAGTTAAATTATGTACTGTCTCTTCATTTGTGACGCCTCCGAAGCAAACAGCTCATGGGCCACTTTTCCAGCATACGTACCTGCCCGACACATGCAGACCGTTCTGGTGCTGTTGTCCCAGCCTGACTGCAGGTCAGGCCAAAGGGCTGCTTCGTGAATAAATATCTGTTTTTGAGGTGTCCACAAGGGCATGCGCCCAAGCAGGCAGAGGGGGTCAGACCGTGCTTCAGTGGTGGGGTCGGTCCCTGCAGAACCGCTTGCGTGCAAGGAGTGCCCCATGGCAGCCCTTTGCCCCTGTGCCTTGAAGTCGGCAGAGGGTCGTGCAGGCAGGAAATATTTTTGCTGTATTCAGCTAGCAAAATGCTGAACGCTCTGGGGTCTCAGAGATGGGGCACGCTTTGCTTGAATGCACATTAAATAATAATAACAACAATAGTAATAATAATAAAAATCACTGCAGCTCAAGTTCTGCTGTTGCAGGGCTTACCGCCTGCATGTTGTGCACTGTGAACCAAATCTGGCTAAACATCCTCATAACCTGTCTGCTTGTAGATTAAAGCGCTCGCATGTTGTGTACCACCGAGCTAGGATAAACACAAGGTTTTGTGCCACTGTTTCCCATCACAATTATGTATTTGCATGGGATAGGCCTGAGGGCAAACAGTTCTGGCACTCTCTCAGTGCTTTTGTACATGTAATTTTGTGAAGTAAAAGGACAGTCACATGCATGACCTGTTCTTCTGGCCTCTCCTAAATCACATTCCAGCCTCAGGTAAATTTTCAGCTTCTCTGAAATATTTTGGGGGTGTTTTCACATTAGTGAAACTACTTCTTTTTTTTTTCTTTTCCTGACATGTACAAACAATTTCATTTGATTCCTAGTATTGACAAGAAAATGCAGCTGAGAAAACACTGAAGCTGTTTTAACAACTGCAGTGCTAAGAAGTAAAGTAAACTAGAAAGTAGTTATTACACCAATAGTTTCCTCTTTAAATCAGCTCCGGGTGGGGGTGAGAGAAGTGAGAGTACTTGGTAATTAGATTCTCTCCCTCATCCTAATTGCATTACCAATAAATCCACTATGAAGATCTGTTTCTTTTTAGTTTTCTTGAATTTAGCCTTTGTCTGAGAATCTTGTAACAACAGAGCTGCAGTAAATATGATTAACCTATAGTTAATTACTATGGTATTTCAACTCTACCCTGTAGATTCTCAGCCCACTATGGTTAACCATAGGCCTCTCATACTCAGAAACCAGACCCCCTGCCAAACCCAGGGGAGAGGAGAAACGGAGAGTTTCATGTTTGAATGTGGTAAGCTAGTCCATAATTATGTACATTGTTTAAGTAAAAGTGCAGGAGGCTTTGCATTAAGGAATAATTTGGCACACAAAAGAGCCCCGATGGAAAAAATTAACTTTTCCTCTGCATGTTGCATTGCTCCTTGTTCTGTCTTTTTGTTCTATTCTTTTCTTCTGTCTTTTCAGGGTTGCTAAAAGGCCAATGAGTTTTAGTTTAGCAAACGCCTCATATACATTCCTTTCTCCAAACACTGCAGATTAGTACTTTTAGACTCCCAGACTCTGAATCTCTTTAAGCTCTGGCAGAGCACATGTATATTGTATATTTTTTTTTAAAAGAAGAAGAGAGGATGTTTGGTTAACGTATAATTATGTGCTGCTCATTTATCCATCAAAATGATTTACACAAGTGAATGGGCTAAACTTCACCACAGCTCTGTGAGTTGGGAGGGACTAGGGTCTCTATGTTGCGGATGGGCGTACTGAGGCCGTGCAGCAAGAAATCTGTTATAGCACAAACAAAAAAAATAGAGGAGAGGATGAAAAAGGCCCTCCGGAAACCACACACGGTGTCCAATTTCCCTTAATTGAAGTTAGTGCAGATTTCTTTCAATGAAATAAGACCGATTAGGGTTTATCAGTGAACTACTACTAAAATCTTGTGCTGTTGAAACTGAGCTGTTGCACAACACACAGAGTAGCAATGTACAGCACAATGTACATTACCATGGGATTCCAGATGAGTTAATAACAGATAATAGCTCACAATTCACAAGCAGTTAATTTATGCAATTCTCTTTGATGTATCAATTCACATGCACCATATTAAATGCCTACAATGCACAGTCAGATGATTTATCAGGGAAATCAATACTGGTGGTTAAAAAATATAAATCCTGGCTGAATATGATATAAATCCTGTATTCGAGGAATTCCCATCCTCCCCACTGCTAGACTCAAGTCCACGCTTTATAAAGTTTTACCATTATCACAGATGAGCCTATACTGGGTAGAAGGACAAGAACATTTGTGTTGGCAATGCTAAGCACCTCCAGCAGGGGTAAAATAAAAAAAGAAAAAGAGGTCTTGCTCCCAAAACAAAACAAACCCCTTAATAATTTTAATTGAGAAGCTTGGACAGGAGAAACACCTGAGCACACTATCTTCCAGGAGTAAGAGAGTGTCCAGGTGCTGTGCAAATAGGGCTGCTCTGTGAAGAGGGGTGAGCCAAGAGTGACTGTGGTACCAACAGGGCTGAATCCCTCAGGATCTGAATGCAGCAGGCAGAGCTGAGCACTGGTAGAGGGGCCCATCGACAGCCCCATGTACTGCGAGATGATGAACCAGAGTCCATCCAGGGAGGCCAGCCAGGAGCAGCAGCAGATAGGACCGGAGACAGGACATAAGACAAGGCTGCATCAGTCTGAAGACCACCAGACAGGTGGAGACAGGGCTGGAGACAAGCTACCTACAGCATCAATTCAAGGTCCATCCAACAGATAGGGCTGGAGAGAGCACACCTGCTCAAGGAAGCTGTGGGTACCCAGGGCTGAGCTTAAACAGAGCTCCCGGCCCATGGTGAGGGTGGAGGCTCCAGGGGAGGCTACTCAAGGCAATTAAGGTCTATTTGTGTCTGCAGGGTCCTGGCTGGATGATTTCCAGCTAAGGTGATGCATTAATGACTTGTGACAGTCAGTCCCACTAGTGGTAAGGAAGGTAGAGGAACAGAGCAGAGGATGATACTGGCTTAGCTAAGTGCTTGTTTCCTGCTAGAAGTTGTAGTCAGTAACAGCATGGCACCAGCAGCCAGAGGCACCTGCTCTGATGCCAATGCCAGAGCAGCTGAAGAGGCCACTGCTGCAGGGGACAAGCTCTGCACTGAGAACTAAAACTCATCCCAGGGGAGTCAATGGGCAGTAGCTAGCGACAGATGACCAAACCATGGAGGAAATGGAGGTCCAGGCATTTATGTGTTGTATAAAACTATGCTCATCATTCCTGCTCACTGTTAATTTTTACTTGCCTTTTGATTAAAAAGATAAAGAATAGCCATGTGGCAGAGAGCGGGGCACAGGAACGAGAACAGTTGCTAAGAGCGAAGCATGCTGACCTGTTAATGCGGCTATAGCTTTCTGCAGTCTTTCCCTATCTCACTTCCCTCTTCAGCAGCATCCTCCCTGGCCCTCCACAACTGAGAACAGTTTGGGCCATGGATAATTTATAATGACTACACTTTCTGCACTCTACCACAGTATAAATAAAGAATATTACAAGCATTAGCAGGGGTCACTGCCTTTTCCAGCTCTGCATTGCAAACTGAAAGATTTTACAGCGAAATGTTCAGAAGAACGGCTTCGCTTAGCAGCTCCTTATGTTCCTAGTGCCAAGGACAGAGAAAACCTGCCAATTCAGACACTTCATTGCCCAGATAAAAATGCAAGTTAGGATTCAAAAATCTAGCCCCATAGCCCACTTAGAATTTAAGGCTGCCTGAAGCCTGGAAAGGGATAGCTCATCCCAGAGGTGGGCACACAGCGGACAGATGGCATGTTTCTACTCAGACAGCGCCTCAACTGAAACCAGACCCGAAGCTCTGGAGGTGGTGTCCCTGGTGCTTCCTGAAAGCAGAGGCAGCCGTGGCTAATGCAAAAGAAAGGGCACGAGGTAACCAACAGCCTTTTCCCCCCTGCCAGTGCCTGGGCAGCCTTGGGTTTCCCCCCCCGAGTATCAAAAGCTGTCATACTTCGAAGCCCCCTTGCTCCTGGGCCTGACTGCCACACCAAGCTATGGGCTGATGGCTGGGAGGGGACCTCGTGCAGCACTTGCTCTGAATGGCCAGGCAGGGATGCCCAAGGGTGCAAACAGCTGTGCTCCACTCAACCGGGTTGCAGGCTCTGCTCAGCCAGCAACTGCCCACAAACTGCAGCTGTGGCCAGCCTGGCCGGGGATGGGAGGGGGCTGCTATCACCTGAGCCTTGGCCACAGGTGGCAGCAATCTGAGGACCTGAGCTGGTCATTCCTCCCACAGTTGTTCTTGATTATGGAGGCCCATGAGGTAGTTGATAAAGGCATGGACAAAGAGCAGAGCTGGGTCTGCTGCTTGGGAGGAGAAGTTGGTTGTGCTCTTGTGGCAAGAGGCCTGAGCTTTCTAGACCTGCCTGTGAAGCTCCTTGGATGCTGAATGCTCAGCTTGCTCATGCTGAGCCAGCTGTGGGCCAGTGGAGTTGTGGCAAGATGCCAGGCAGCCTGGGTAGCCCAATGTTGGCTGGCTGTGATGTGGTGCCAGCCTTCATCTAGGGGGACTGCTCTGACCCTGGAAACCTGTTGCCTGCAGATGAAGTGGCTTGGCTTCCTCTAAGTGGGCCTGGGAGGCAGTGCCTGTGTGCTGTTATCTGTGTTTGGGCAGACTAATGTGGAAAAGCCTCTCTCTGGAGCTCCAGCTGGTGTCAAGGACTGCTTGGGCCCAAGAAGCCTCTGGGATGGTTTGAGGCCCCTGCTCAGAAGTGCTGGCTGCTTCCAGGTGCCCAGAGTGTGGTGGGGAGCAGTGCTGCTCTGCTCCGCAGGAATGCGGAGGATGTCCTTGCCCAGGTCACGGAGGTCTGAGACTTTTACTGGATGATTGCCTCTGAACTTCACCTACAAGCCTTAGGTGGTGCCTCAGCTTGGCTTACTTGCGTGTCTGCATGTTGCTTCGGACGGGGAGAACCTGAAGTTCACCGGGAAGCTGTCCTCCAAGGGGCTGGTGAGTAGCACCAATGCGTGGATTGCTCTTTGCAGGGGCTGTTTAATGTAAACTTGCCTTCAATTGCTTTACCCTGCAAGGGAGGGGAGAGCCTATGTGGGGTAAATGCAATGTGTTGTGTAAGAGGTGAAGATGAAATGATCAACAAATAGCCAATATTCGCTGGCTGAATAGGGAGCGTGGCAGCCGAACAGAAGCGGCTTTATGCGTTGGGCAGATCTGTTGATTGAAGAAGCCTTCTATTTTATCTAGCTAACTTAGATAGCTTGCTCTGAATGCTACCATATTTGACCCCACTCTGCGTACAATACCCTGGTTTTGACATGCTGAAGATCACACATAGTGTTCTTCGCTTTTTCTAGAACATTGTATACTTAAGTACTTGAAAAGTGACACATACTGTACATACCATGACAGACAGCGAGCCTCAGACAGGCACTGACCCTTGACCTGAGCACAAAATATCCCAGGCTTCCTTTTTACATGACAATTTGCATAACTGTGTGAAGAGAACAGATGTAAAAGGACCCAGACAGCCATCTGGGGCCGCGTTCTGCCCGGGGCCGCAGTGCCTGCGCTGCTGCTGGGCTGACCGGGGACCGGCGGGGTGCAAGGAGCTACCTGCACCTCGATGCCCCTGCAGAAATTCAAGGGCAGCAGTACCTGCAATTTAAACTGCAGTGGCATAGCTCTTTATGAATAGTACTGTCTCTAGAGGATCTCCCTGTGCCCACAGTATGACATCTGCAATATATATTATATTACACCATCTTCCTTCCACATTTGCCAGAAGGGAAAGCTTAGTGTGGACTATGTATTAGATTTTTGGAAAGCCTATACTCCCTGGAACCTTAGGCTCCACTTAGCCCTTCATCTTTGTAAGACAAATATATTGCGTATTATGAGTGTGCAGTAATGTGTAGGTTGTTGGGTTTCTTGTTTGCTTGTACCTTTAGAGCTAGAGGAATGGTCTGCGCTGTTGTATTAATTGTAAGAACATGTGTTTGCTCCATTACCCTTGCACGAATTCTTTCTTTTCCCAGTATCGGACAATTAGCTATCATTCACCTCTCCGGGAATGGTTGTATTTTAGTGCTGCGGAGGGCAGAAGATTTTAGGTCTCCAACAGATTTATTTTTAGGCAGTCTGGAGTTTATTCACTTGTGTGTTGTTTCCCACCCATGTGTGACTGGTGAAGAGCTGACAGCAGAGTCATCACTGCTGTCTGAGTAAAGCAGCCGCCGTGGCCTCTGCTCTGGGGAATCAGTACCCCAGGGCTGGGTGTGAGGCTTGCTGAGCCTCTCCTGAAATCCTGTGGATGATGAAGTGTTTGCTGCTGTGGTGGGAATGGGCTGGAGATGGGTGGCTGCTCTGCCCCAGGCTGGGTGGTGAGCGTGCAGGGTTTCTGGCCATCAACAGATTTATGCTGAGGTGTTTTGGCAAAGGGGAACAAGGAAGCAAAAACTGCTGCTTGGAGACTTGAAGTATTTTTATGCTCTAATGGCAGCTGTGTATCTTGGGACAAGCTCTCCTCTGGAAGATGGCAGAGCACTGCGGCACAGGGAGTGCTGAGAGCATTTGTTTCCCTGGGGCTGCTCCACCAGGCTTGGTGGCTCTTCAGCCCTTTTCTTACAATCCTGGTTGCAGATCATATTTGCAGGCAAGCAGCTGTTGTGCTGGAGCAGCAGTAACCCCCGAGTGTGGTGACTGTGCCCCTGGGGGGTCTGCCCTGGAAGTCCAAGTATGCCAGTAGGCTGCTTTGCATCTCTACTTAAATCTCGAGCTTGCTCAAAAGCTGAGACCAGCCTCTGAGCTCTGACCCTCCAAAGTCTCAGGACTTGCATTTAAGACCAGAGACCCAGCACTGAATTGTGCTGTGCGGGTATAAAAAGTGCCTGGGAAGAGATCTGAGCAGGCATGACTCCTGGTTGTGCTTTGCCCTTGTGAAAGGCAAGGGACTGCTGCTGTTTTGCTCCTCACGGGCAGTGGGATGCAATATTCCCTGGGAATTGTCCCTTTTGCTCACCACTCCCTTCCAGTGTCCCTCTCCCTCTGTGACTGCCCCCAGCAAGTGTGGGAATGGCATGGGCAGTGAGCTGAAGCGCTTGCAAAGGTAACGAGTTGCACAACAATCAAGTTCAGGTTCTGCACTGGTGTTGCAGGCTTGCTCTTTCCCGCAGAAACGCTTTGTGTGTTTGATCCCTTCTAGTTTTAAAATACTACCAGGCGGTCCTTATGGCAGTTTATGAGGAAAAAGGAAGGGGGGAAAAGCTACAGCAGTGTTGTCCTGCAGGGAGCAGGAAGCGCCTGGCTGGAAGCGGCGTGCGCGGTGCTGGGCCCTGGGGCTCTGCACCAAGGTGACAGAGGTGGTCTGGAAATGCAAAGGGTCCTGCTGTTTGCTGCCCCATGCCCCTGCACGGCAGTGCCGCGAGATGCTACCCCCCCCTCATCCACGCTCAGAGGGGAGCCTGGCCGGTAGCCCTGGGGGCTTGGGTGTACTTCACCCTCATGTCAGGCTGTGGCTGAACATGTTCTTGCCTTCTCCTCTGCGGGGCTTCTGCCTTTCTCTTCATGGTGTTTGCTTCTAGTATGTTCACTCTCATACTACAAAGAGCACTTCGCTCCTGTGGTGGATTAAAAACAACAAAAAAAATCATTCTGCCTTGCAAAGTGTTTCCAATAACTAAATTGTAAATACAGTTACCTTCTATGTGTCTGTACCACGCCTAGCACGTTCAGGTTGTAAGCACAGTGGAGGCCCCTAAATACTGTGCTAAATGAATGAAAAACACCAAACCGTGTTGCTTGGATATTGGTGTCTCCTGTTAGTGCTAACAGCAAAAAATATTAAAATTCTCCATGTGCTCTCAGATGACTGGCTTTCTACTGTAACCAGCGTTTCCCTCACTAGTGAGTCAGGGATGAAACCATGACTGATTAATTCTGCTTTACCTTAGGGAAGTAGCAGGGGACCTTGCAGAAGCACACGTGGTAACTCGAGACAAGATTATGTCAAATGACAGGATTTTGCCATTGAATGGACCATCATCTGCATTTTTGCAGGTGGTGTGATGAGGGTAGGATTGGAAAGAGGTGGGCAGAAGGTGTTGGGCCTAGGGGACCCCCACAGCTGGCTCCAGCTGTTGACTGAGGTGGGTGAAAGGTGCAGCAGCCCCTGAGCCTTGTCCCAGCTTCTCTGGTCCCAGTCCCCTCACTCCCTTCCACCCCCTCCTTGGGCGGGCTTGGTTTGCACCCAGTTGGAAATTCAGCCCAGGTGACACCTCTTTTTCCCCCTTTCTCCCCCCTGCTGCAGGAGAAGTGGTGGAGCAGGGCTGATGGGTGCTGCTGTGTGTATCTTTGGGGCCTGGGAGGTGCTTCTCCATCTTTGCAGTCCTGCCACTTTTCTTGGCAGTGCTGTATCACCTTGTGCTTGGAGACCCCACGCTCCTAGGCTCTTCCTGCATAAACTGCTGTCCTCCCCTCAGGAAACCCCAACAAAGGTCACCTTTATTCATTTATTTTTCTTTTCTTTGGCAAATCTATAGTAAAACTGGCTGAACTGGTTTGAAAATGCCTGGTGGCATCAGTCTAATGTAATGTTACTTTGAGATTGCCTTTCCTGTAAAATGAGTCATATACTGGAACCACGTTGTGAGTTTGCACGGTTACGTGTCTGTCCTGCCACACAATCAGCCAAATTAGGCCTGTTTTATCAGTGTACCAGACTCCATGGCCTCTAACTAGCCCAGTTTTGGTTTGAGGTGAGGCTGGTGCCGTTAGCTCCGTGGAAACATAGGTGTCTCTTTGCATCATCAGCTCCCTCTTCCTTTTCTTTTCTCTCCAGCCTCTGCTCTATGCCTGTTTTCCCCCTGGTGGGGGGCACCTGGCCTAAGGATCTGAATAACTTCACTAGCAAAAATTGAAAGATAAAGATTATCCATTAAAACATCATCCTTGACTTCTGTGGACCCTACCCACTTTCACTGGCTCTTGTTTGAGTGATTAAGAATTACACCATTAGTCTATTGCTTAATGAATATTGAAATACTATCTGGAAATGAAAAGGCATATGTTTTCTATGGCACGAACAAAACACAAATATTTTCCACTGAAAACATTTCTCTAAGTGTTCAGTGTCACCTTGCTAGAGCTTCAGTGGTGCCCTAATCTTTGAACTAAACTGAGAAGTGGGAATCTTGTGGCTGATAATAGCTAGGCCATTATTTTAAAGATACAAATGTTTAATGTACAATAACGAGTCACATAATGAATGTCCAAATGAATGATGTTTTCTTCTGTTTTACATTCCCAGAGGCACAGAAAGTATTGGTCACTTTGACACGGAAAGCAGCCAGGCAATTACACTCTCATACTGTAAGAAGAGCAGATTTTATTCCATAAAACAAAACTTAAGAAGGCCCAGAAACACCCTGTGTTTTCTGGTCACTGCTTTGAATACAATTAACCTTCACTTCATTGGTGTTGCATTAAAAGAGTTTGTGGGGTTTATGACTGTATTCAACCCTGAGTACCTCTGAACTAGTATTACCTTTTTGGAAGTGAGGGATGGGAAAAGAAGAGCAAGAAGGCATGTACGAAGGATTTAGTCTTTCCATGAAAAAAATAATCGATTAATGAAATCTAGAATGAAGGGAGTGTCGTGCCCTTTATGTATTAGATTTCATTACACTTAGGAGATGGGGAGCTTCTGAAAGGGGATACTTCACCTCTGCCTGCTCTTATGGACACGAATATTTCATGCCCTTGCAGTGATCAAAGATGCAAATGCCTTTTGTAACTGAATCGCTGAGCGGGGAGAGCGTTTTGCTGGACAAGTACGTTCTTGGGGAAGAGCTTCAGCTGGTAAAAGGGACAGCAGGCAGGAGCAGCGAGCAGTCACGGGTGACCTGTTCTGCACCCAACCAGCCACTCGTTGCATCTGTGGCTTCAAAAGCTAGCATCCGTGTCTGTGGGTCTGGGCTGCTGTGCCACTTCCTCCCGGTGGTGAAGGTAGCAAGAGTAGTGTGCCGGGGCAGGTGACAGATAACTCTGGTTAATAATAAGGAACAATGAGGATTAAATACTGTTGCTTTATAATTATGAAACTGTAAGTAATGTGTTTATATGGAGAAAACTGAAGAGGAATTCATCTCCAACGTGAAAGACAATGATTCTGATGTAGTGAGTTTGTGATGGACACAGACCAAGTAGAAATATATAGCCAGGAAACTAAGGGACTGTTCTCCCTTTGTGGAAGTAAATTCAAGACAAATTGTACTGGAGAAGGTGGGACTTCCTGAACATAAAAGTAAGGCAGCAATGAAGTGAGGCTTGAGGGGAAGGCGCCTAATTTTTTTTAATTTCCTTTCCACCAGGAAGGGAGATGCATTTTGCTGAGAGGAGTAGATGTAGGGTAATGCCAACTATAAGAAAAATTATTTCTTGCAGAAAAATTCTTTCTCTCAGAAAAAGGCAGCAAGGCAGCCAGAGCAGCACACAGCCATGGTCTCCTCGGGGTGCTGCTGACCCGTGTCATGCGGGTGAGATCCTCTGTACCCTGCTGTACAGTGCCCAGGACTGGGACTGCGGCCTGAGCTCTGCTCGCTAAACCATGCCGATGCCAAGAAACATGCCACTCATTAGTTGAACGCTACACTTCAAAATCAAGTTAGCACAGCGATAACATCAAATACCAACTTAAATGCCACAGATGAACAATACTGAATGGTGTTGTCTGGTTCAGTTACAGGCAACCGAGAGTCGCAGCAGTTTTTAGGACCGGGGAAACGATTTTTCAAGGAAAAGATTGTTTAGGGAAAAGATGGTAACAGGGATGCATGAGATGTGGTTCTGGTTTTTGGCTTGCTGTGTGACTGCAGATGCACCACTCAGGGTGAGGTCCTGGCGACCTGGCGTTTGTGTTACTGAGGCTTCCCGTGGCTTCAGCAGAGCAGAGTTCTGCCCCGAAGCTTTCAATGCCTTGTTTTCCCTTATTCATAAGTTGGAGTTAATGATCAAGTTCTGTGAATTATTTTGAGAGGTGAAGAATAAGGCTTGATTCTGCCTTTTTGTAAATATAAGGGAAAGCACTCCTGCAATTTTAACAGAGCAGGATCAAGCCCTGATAAATTTATTTGTAATGCGACAGAAGACAAAACTAAACCTGGGTGACTTCAGCAATGGTGCGAAATTAGTCTCATGTGTGTGCATGTGTGGGGAGATCTCAGATGAAATGTTTCCTTAGAAAGCAAAGTTCTAGTGTTAAAAATTTTTTAAATCTATTTTACCAAAGGCAAAAATGATTTCTTATGTATATTTGATTAAGGATATTTATTTTGTTTATAGCCCAGCATTAAGGACACTTCTTTCTTAATAAGCTCATGTCAGAGCTCCAAAGTGAGTTTCTTTTTATATATATTTTGTGAAAAATGAAAAATGAACATATTATTTACCTATCAATACTGCAGAACACTGATCAATGCAAAATGGCAGCGTGTTTCCCCACTTCCACCATTACGAGAGGCGGGTTGCCCTGTCTGGGCAGTGCTGGGACTTTATCTGTAATATGGAGCTTTCAACTGCTGGGCCTACAAAATGCCTCTCTGACAGCCAGCCATTAATTACCATCATCTGAGTCTAATTCATTCATCCCTTTCCCTCTCATGCAGAGGGACAGCTAGGGCTGAGGGCACTTGGGGAAACGTAGGCATGATTCCATATTCTTTATGCAGAGAGCGCTGCCTGCTACTTTGTTGGTTGCAGAGGCTTTAATTGAATTGGCTTGCCAATAAAGCTGTTGTCATTCAGTAAGTGAGTTTGTTGTACTACTCGCGCCACAGCTGCTGCATACAACCAGGCATTTCCTGAAGGCAAGCCAACCTTGCACTACCCTGGCTGGAGTTGTTGTTTTTGCTCCCCCCCAAACCCCGAGCTGATCCATACCGTGCAGTGTGTAATATCCCGTAGGTGGTGTTCCTGCCAGGGTGCCTCCCGGGAGAAGCGGAGTGCCGTGGGGCAGCCGGGGCTCCCAGCGCTGCTCCAGCCTCGGTTCGAGCAGGATATGTTGGGACCCAGAAAGCGGTCGTGGCGGGCTGCGTGCTAATAACCTGTCAGAAGCGCGGGATCGGCTGTCCGGGCAGCGCATGTGGTTTTTCAATTAACAGACAGACTCTGACCTCTGTTACCCTGTGCTGGTCATAATAGAGCATCATTGTTCCTCGCAGTAAAAATAAATACAGAATATGGCAGATAATATATTTTGTTAGTCAGGAGCTTAGAGTCCCATTAAGAAGTCTAGCAATATTGATAAAATAAAGCAACGTTAGAAGAGGCATTTATTATAGAATATGTAGGCTGTTGGGCCAAAAATATTCCAACTTTCTGCAGTTTATAAAACATTAGCAAAGGAGAGGGGGACTGCTTGATTTATGATGGCTGTAAAGTGATATTGAGATGAAGTAAAACATCCAGAGGTCTGAAAAAGCATTACTTCTTGTGCTTTAACACATGGGACAAGCATATGTGTGATAGTCCAGAAAGCAGGCCATGAAGCAGCTTGTCTTGAGCTTGCTTCAGCTTAGTGGTGGCCGTGGACCAAAGCTCCCACCGCGAACACCTCATCCTTCTCACCAGGAAGCTGATATACAAACCTAGATCTGAACGTTATGACTGCCCCTGTCTTTTCAGCTGGGTCAGAACTAAAACCCATATTTTATCACCCCTGAGGAAGGGGGGAGAGTTTTGGATCCCTTTCAAAATGTGGTGGCTCTGTCCCAACTCTGATTCAAGTGAATTATTTTTCTTTTTCTTTGTACTTTACTGAAGTGGCTGAATTACCCTGAGAAACAAGTTTTCTTCAGAGATGTTTTTATAACCTCATAAAACATTACCTTGAAATCTGAGTTCATTCCACTAGATTTCTCTAGCTTTATACTTACTGTATATTATTTTTAATACACACAGAGTACGGGTAGGAAGGATGTTGTGAGCACTTTTCTAAAATTGGTTCACACTCAGCTGAATACCTAACCTAAACTGCGAGAGCTCAAGTAATATTTTAGGTGTTGAACTCACTTGAAGTGAATCATAAATTTAAAGAAGCTGGCAATTAGATGGTTAAACTAGGGTGTGAATGCCCAGATCTAGACATCCAATAAAAAAAATTCATCCCATACAGACTCATGTTGTTTGAGTAGTAACTCATGAAGAGAGGCCTAATATTAGTTGAAAATGGTAAAACCCCTTGACTTTCTCAATAGATTGAGCCTGTAGTGAGCACTTGTTGCCTTCAGCATTTGGAGTCTGCTTCTACAAATCTACGGAAGTGGTTTTGGCAAAGGCTATGGTGCCTATTTCCAGCCCAGGAAGAGTCACTTTTCCCTTTAGTTTGGGAGTAAAAGTGCATCAAGCATAAAGCTTGAGGGCCTCAAAATAGTTGGCTTGCCTCATCTATGTGGAGGATCAGCTCTAGGGGTAATCCACTGAAGCTAACACTGAATGTTCCGCTGAGGTCCAAAAGATCATGAATTTTCCTCACTATTTCTTAGGATGTCTCATAGGATTTAAGTTTTTTGAGCTCCAACTCCATGCTGTGTAGTGAAGGAAGTAGCTGTGCAGCCAGCCCAGCTCCATTAGCTAAAGTGCCTGGTGTAAGGCACCATGTCTTTAGGCACGGGATAGCGAGGATGTGTTGGTGATGTTGGCAAAGCCTGGTGTGTTCAGGTAGGGCCGTGCAAGTCCAGGCCAACCTCCTCTCCCGACAGTTTTTGGGTCCCCAATAGGGCTGTCTTGCGGATGAGGTTTGGGTCCATGCCTGTGCTGTTACAAGGTGGGAGGTTTCTTTCCTTTGAGTTTGAGCTCTGGGTTGCATTACATCAGAAGTGCATGGAGATCTTGGAAGGACCCAAGCAGGATACACTGATGCTGCTGGGGAGAGGGTTTTGGATGTCTCAAGGAAGCAGAGATAGTGCTGGGGCACTGCAGCTGGCTTTCCTGCCTGCCAGGAGGGCTGCAGCTGGGGGCAGAGTGAGGGAGGTGAAAATGTTAATGGTGAAAAATCTGTGCTTTGGGTTTACCTGGAGTAGTAATCCTATGTATGTGACTTTTGGTCGATTATAGACTTGTTGGTACCTGGTAATTTTTCTCCTAGCATCCTTTCCCCATTCCTTCCCCATCCACTGCCAGAGGTGACAAGCCCAATGACAGCAAAAGTGTGTGAAATTCAATAGTGGCAAGCAGCCAAGGTAAAAGTTCAGAATAACTTCATATTGTATCTTCCTTTCTTTAGGTATAATCTATGAATGTGGTGCACAACTGGTAGATTCTGTATTACTAGCTAAAAGAAAACTAAACTTTCATGGAGAGCTTTTGTATGTCTAGTCACCATATTATTAGACATAAGTTTTCAGTGTTAAGAGCCATGTATTTTTCAATTAGCAACTAAAAATGCATTGTACAGGCAGCTTAAAAATGTGCTGTCCTTTATTTAGAAAGGTAATATTTTTCTTAATTCTTCTGTGCTCTTCCCATGCATGATTTAAGAAAGTTATGCAACCGTATTGACTTTCATTTAGAATGAGATTTCTTTACATGAGATACAAATAGAGCATAATTTTTCAAAGATTTGAACTATGACTGGAAGAGTCAGATATAGTGACTCTTGGAAATATGAAAGTAAACAAGTTGGGAAGAGAGGAAGAATGTAAGTGGTCAGATCACAAAACCAGGCTATAGCTATTTCAGCAGCTCTCACTGAAATCAGAAATCATGTTGTGAAACTTCAGCTTGTTGACAATGCAAGCGTAAAATCTTTTTATTTCCTACGCCAAGTTTGTCAGAAATATAAAACTAGTCTACATAAAACTAAATTAAAAAATGAATGTTGCGCTGCCGTTAGCTTTAGTGTTGGGCAGTTGCTGGCCATTGACTGCTGTGTCCCTGCCTGCCGGGGCAGTGCTGGGTGGTGATGCATGGCGCAAGGTCTCCTGGTCCTGCCTTCCCAGCTCGCACCCTCCGAATCCAGCTCTGCTGGAGTCCGGGCCACAAACGAAATGCCAGCGCGTTTCTGAATGCCTTGTTTTTTAAAAAAAAAAAAAAACCACACTCATCTCTTGCTGGTTTTCATATGGAGCAGTGGACTTTGCCACACCTTGTTGTTTTGTGTAGCACAAAGCCTTGTGCCAACTGGTCTTTGTGTCTCTGCTAGCTGCAGGAGAGTTTAGATACTGTACACCCAATTCTCAACTGTTTTTTTAAAGGTGTAATTAACTGTGTGGGTGGTAAAATGGCCTAGGGCTCCAGTTTGCAATTTGTGCAACTGAACATATCCTTGTTGTTCAGGTAACATTACAAATAAAATTCTAGCAGGGCAGCGGCAAGTGTTGATGAGGAGTTTTGAAATAGCATGAGAATGAATTTTATTACATTATATCACTTACTGAAACTACAGGGCTGGTGCAAATGATCTATTAACAGAAGGCCTTTGTGAAGCTGCACGGCTTTTCTGAGAGGTTTATGGGTTGGCTCGCAAATGTTTGCTGGGTGAAACTCTGGAGGCATGAGTCTTAATGGGACCTGTTGTCATAAGTGCTGTCGGTAAGCACAGCGTTGCAGCAGGTGTGGATGTACCTGCATCTGTGGCTAGGAGATCCCAGTTTTGCTGGAGCCAAGAAGAACTCTGTGGACATCAGTGCAGCCAGGAGCGTCCATCAGCGGTGACGTGACCCTGGTTTCAGAAGCCTAGCTAAGCTGGGCTTGCTTTTGCCTGTGCCGTTTCTACCTCCAAAAATTTGGCCTGCACTTCTGCACCAGCAAGTAACTGCGTTCTTGCATCCTGCTACAGACTCAGTCAAGCCTCTGCTTTGCATCTATGAGTACATCCAGCTTTTTTTAGGCACTGTCTTAGGCAAGATTTGGCAGGCAAACTGTTTTCTGCCAGCCAGTGCAGGATGGGGCA
Source organism: Struthio camelus (assembly GCF_040807025.1). NCBI lineage: Eukaryota > Metazoa > Chordata > Aves > Struthioniformes > Struthionidae > Struthio > Struthio camelus. Next base: position 131,880,731 of record NC_090944.1, read on the forward strand.
GGGGTCTTGTGACTTATAATTCTACTTCTATTGTAAGGGAGAGCTGGTGTGGTGCCCACTGCACTCTCCAGAGGCAAGGATTAGACCTTCCTTAAGCTCCCTTGCCTGCGTGACCCAAGACAATCTGAGCTTCAGCAGGCCAAACTTCTTTGCTCCTAAAGATGGGCAAAACTAAAAGCCAGGGACACATGGGAGGATATTGATTTAGTGTAAGGCTCTGTTTTGGCAGGCTTGCTGCCATTCCTCTTTCCAGTGTCTTAATGGGCCTGGTGACACCAAGCCTCACTGCAAGCAAAATTGTATGGGCTTTGCCTGGGTTGCCTGTGCTGTCAGGTCCTAGGTGTGCTTTTCAAGGAACACTCTACAAAAATTCAGATTTTTCAAATGCAGCACCTTTTGCAGAGGAGCAAAAGTGTGTTTTTACTTGAAAATACTGCTGTTGGCTTTTTGCTATGCCAGGGGGGAAAAAAGGAGGTGGTGACATGACCAGTAAAGCTGCACCTTTGGAGCTGAAATCAGAGTTGATTTCAAGTTCTTTAAATGAATTAAGTTCTATAGACACAGTTTCTGATAGGAAATACTGTAGGCTACCTCACAGAAATTCCTCTGAATCAATTTTGCATAGTTTGCAGTCTTTGCAGAGGAAAGACTAGCTTGCAATTGGGTTTGAATTATTTCTATCGCATGCCAAGGAGTGAGATTTGTAGAGATTAGAGGGAAGAAATCATTTGAGAAATTAAGAAGTATGTTGCAGAAGGCAGTTGCACTGCTCTTTTTCCTTTCACTCTCCAATTTAAGTTTTCAGTAGGGAAGGAAAAAGCATCTCAAGCCTTCCTCTGACCTACCCCTTCCCCCTGTGCAAACAAGGGCAATGCAAATGTGTTGGTCAGAGAGAGGACCAACTCCCTGCAGTCTAGGGGTCCAAAACAGCTTTTATCTGAGAATATACTGTATCTGTTAAAGGTCTTGTCTAGAGGACTTCAAAGGCACTGCTGTAACTTGTCCACTGGCCTGTGACAAAGTCCTTATGCTCAGGAGCTGCTGCAACCTGTGGCTGCATTAGGCTCAGAGCAAGGGTCCTGCCTTCTCCTTACCTAGGCTAGAGGGAAATACTGGGCTTTCATTGCCTTCTAGGCTTCCTTCTGAACTATTGGAAGTATTGTCTTCAGTAGGTACTGAAGTACTGCACGTTAGCACTGTATGTTCTCTATTTGCCCTTTCTAGGGCGTTTCTACTGGTTTGTACAGCGTCCTGATCCCAACTGAAGCTTTCATAGGAGAGTGCAGTACAGGAAAATGAGGGTAGCAATGTCTCTTTTTGCAGGATGATTTGATGCCACTAGTTACAGGTTCCTGTTTGGTTTGAGCCATGCAATCTTTAGTGAGCTATATATTACCTTTTACTTTTGTAACATGTGTTTAAATTTTGCTGCATGCAAAGCCCTTGCACATGAAGCACCTTTCAAATCTACACAACATCCTGGTGATTTTATACTCCCGTTTCCCACTGACTTGTTGATTAGGGGATGTTGTTCTTGCTGCTGATAGTTAACCAAGTTGCACAAAGAGCTGAGACCTAGGTTTTGCTGGAGGATGTCTTGCATTCACCCCACTGATAATCTCTGAAGGGGTTGTCCCAAACTGAGCTGCGGTATGTTGAGCTCATCGTTGATGTTTACCCTTATTCAAGGAGTCTTTCTCGGGTGGACTTAGAGGTCTGATGGGAATCTGCACAAAGCTGGACCCTTTGTTAAGGGAAAGCCTTCTCTTGTGCATCACTTGAACCAGTTCAAAGGGCCGAAGGAGTATCTGCTTACCACTCTGTACAGGATGGCAAAGATGTTGCGGCCAAGTTCTTATGACCACCCCTCCAGCCTTTATTCTGGCGCAGTCCATTCCACTTCCCATGTGCTTGCTTCTGCCTCTGTTTATGCCACCTAAGCTCCCTGTCCTGAGTACAAACAGGGCATATGTTGATCAGTCCCCTGAACTCATACCGTTCACGCAGCGTGGTTTAGCAGTGGGTACCAGGCAGGTTATGCAGGCAGGGATGATCTTTATTTTTCTTTTGGGGGTCTGTAGATTGAGTAGCCGTGCGAGTTAATTTGGTTCTAGGCTGCTCAGGTCCTTGGGGCTCCTGCTGTGTGCATACGTGCCATGGGTGCAGAGCACACCTTGCCTGCATGTGTGTTTCCTTCTTCTCCAGAACTGTGTGCCTGTGCTATGTTTTGTTTTTTGTGAGTTTTTAGTTTTGTTAGGGATATGTGTATGTGGGTTTTCTACTGTGTTCATACTGGAGCTCACCCAGTGGGAGGGGAGGAAGTTGGAGTTTGTGAGTGCAATTCCCCATGTGTGATAGGCTGGGCTCTGGGCAGAAGTGGCTAGGCTTTCACCCAAAACTTCCAGAGGGAGAACGTGTTAGTACTAGCCAGATGGCTCCTTTAGTGCCAATTGTTAATTTGTTTGGTCAAGAAGGAGAAAGAACAAAACATCACTCTAGCTATCTGGTCCCTTGACTGGACTGGCTAGGGTTAGTTAGTACTCATGATACTAGTCTTCTGCACAAATGCTGTGTCTCCTTCTAGAAGAAAGGGCCATTTTATGCTATATGCTGATTGCAAGTACAGCTAATTCAATCATAGAATTTCTAAAATACAGTTTTGTGAAGTCAAGAAAAGGATTTGCGAGGTAAAGGGTTGCACTGAATACAGATGCAGAGCGTGTTTAGTGAGGAGGCGTGTGCATCTAAGTCGTGGAGTGACAACAGCTCTCCATTTGTATGAAGATTATGCACCAAAGCCCTGATCCGAAACCCCCTTGAAGTTGATGAAAGTCTGTCTGCTGGCGTTAATGGGCTTTGCTCCAGCTCTGGGAATACAGAGAGTTCAATGAAATCCGAACTTGGAACCTGAAGGCAATGTGTGGGTGAGATGCAGAAGGACTGAAATTAACTCAAAGGAAAAGGAAAAACTTACTCCCCCAACTCAATTCAGTGCTTCTATAAAACTTTCTCTTCCATTTGTTTCAAGTACTGTAAAAAAAAAAAAAAGTGGTTTCAACATTACATAGCTTTTCATGGAAACAATACTTGGTCTGAGCAACTCATTTTCAGGTGGTCCATTTTAGTTTGCTTATGATCATCAGGAGGGGAAGGTATACACATTTAAAGCAGGCAGCCACTGTGGAATTCACAGTAAGAAACCTTCTGGAATTGGAAGTAAGGCTGAAGTACTGTGTGTGATCGGAAACCTCTGCATGAGCTGGATTTTGGTTTTCCTAGTTCAGTTGCTCCCTGTTTCATTTTTCAGAGAGCTGCAACTGGCACTATAATGCATAGTTACTTCCACAGGGCTAGATCTGAGTGTAGAGGAACAATAGTAATCTGTAGTAATTTTAATCAAGTTAAGAGATGCTCTAGATTTACTTACTGTGAAATGAGCAAAATCCAGTCCATAGTGATGTTCACCCATAGACCTGAGAATGTTCCACAAAATATAAAGTAGTATTATGCCTATGCTGCTGTGGAGGATATCATGCTCAAGAGGGAAGGGGTGTGAATTGCTCCCCAGTGCTTGGTAGGTCTGAAATACCCAAATCTGATTGCCAGCTCTGTGCACGTTCATTCTGCTTCCTCCCATTGCTCTCTGGCTCAACAAGTGTGGACAAATTCTGCCTGAAGGTGCTGCCAAGATTCTCCAGCTCTTTTCATCAGTTTGCTTAAGTGTTCAAATGATAAGATTTGTCCTGCCCTGTTTTTGCAAAGGGATTTGGTGATTGCAAAACATGTCACATTATTGACTGAAAGTTGTTACCATCTGGTGGCTGTTTGAATGGTCTGTTACTAATGAGGAGGTAATCTCAATCAAGTTTCTAGGGGACAGCTGTCCTCTCTCACTTTCAATTGTACACATCATCTTACTGGACACTAATTAGCATTCTTATTTGCAAAAACTAGTTATGGTTGTGGAAGCACTTTACCTGAGGTGGGTTGCAGTGTATCGGATAGGGTAATAAGAGGAAAACTTCACTTCCAGCTGCTATATTGTATGTATTGTACGTGCAGAAAGAGGATTTCGGGTTTCTAGCAGTCTTATACAAACCTTAGACTTTAAAGAAGAAGAAATCCAAGGATATGAACTATTGTAGATGAAGTAAGCTGAATAAAAACGCAATGCTTGCCTCTTGGCTTATTTCCTAACCCTCCCACAAGTCAACAGGTACCTGCTCCAAAAACTCTTGTCTTGTAAATGCATGCCCAGAAAAATGCAACATGAAAAAGTCTAGTGCATATTCAGAGCTGTGACCAGGGGAAGCTTTTCAGAAACAAAAGCACGTAATGGCTGCTGTGTTAACAGTTGTTACAGGTTTGATGGTATGGTATTTGAAATACATTTAAAATCATGCGAGGTCAGCTTCTGCACTAGAAGACACTGAGCTGTGGTGGCTGGTGCTCTGGGGGAAGTCCCCAGAGCATGTTGTGGGTGAGACACCTGTCTCAGGCCTGCCCCTACAGGCTGCTGGTGGGAAGAGCTTTGGGAACAACATGGGAGAGTGAACCCTGCCAGCAGGCTAAATGAAAGCTGTGAGCTCTGAGGACAAGTGTCATGGTGTCACTGCACAGAGGAAAGCAGTAGCACAGATAAGTTTCCCATCTCTGAAGGTGTCCAAGAAGTCAGCTGAGCTGGGTAATAGCTGGAGGGAAACCCCTGCAGCTCTGGCTTTCTGGAGTTTGAGCCAGTTTCTTGTTCCTGTAGAAAAGACACAAGTCTTCTACTTGCCAATGGTGTGCATGGAGGTCTCTAAACGATGCGTTCGCTGCATGTCATAATGCAAATTGAGGAAAGAGATGATGAAGTGGTTTCAGTTATAGCAGAGCATGTGCTCTGCTCTAGAAGAGCCTTCTCTGCCAGGCTGCTTTCTAAAGAGACCTCAGCTTTGAACTGCAGAGCTTGGTTCATCTCCTTTGTTGTACTAACGCATCCACAAGTGTGACTGTTGTCTGAGGCCTTGATTACTTAGCGTCTGACTTGGACTTCCTTCTCCCTGGTGAGTAATTCATGATTGCAGGTGGTTATTTACTTGTATGTGGTTCCTCCTATCTATGTCCTTATCTCATCCTGTCTGTACTGACTTGAGACTTTACTTAAATCTGAGAGGAGCAGTGGTGAGTGTGGTAGTGAGGTGGTGTTAATTTGTTTGAATGTGTTTATTTTGACTTCAGGTCATCAAGCATGAGATCTTGTTGGAAATTGCTCATGTTAGCTCACTGTCAGTGTGTGATCTGTGCTTGCTTTCTTTAATATCAAAATAAAACATTAAATACCATAATAAAAGTCTAAAGACTTCTTAAAGATATTTAAAACATTCATTCAGTTTTGGAGCAAGCACAAAGGTAAGCTTCATCTTTGTTGTCAAGCCATATGTTTTATTAACACAACAGTTTGATCCATTACATGTTCAACAGAGGCAAGGTATAAATGCTTACTTGTTGGTCACAGATGTGTATGTGAAACAGCAGCATTGAATCACCTGTCATCCTGTGCAGCGGGGTGAAAGGGGAAGTTATTTACATAAATTATTGGAGAGCAGTAAATATTATTTCATGATATCTCATCAAGATTAGCTTAATCAAACTTGATATTAAGAGGCAGAATGATTTGCTCTTAGTCAAAGACACAATTAAAGAAGGTGCTTGAGGGTAAAGGAGAGTGCCTACTTACAAAGGTTTTTATCACACAATGAGTGATGGATTGGGAAGCTTATAAGCAAGATCTTAACTCCTTTGTGGGTTTTGCAGCTACAGCCCTCCTCATTTTACAAACTGTTGCAATTTCTGGAAGGATAGCAGTTCTCTTTTCATCACAAATGAAATGCAGTTTTTTCATGAACGAGCTTTGGCTTGCTTGGAGAGAGCTCCTCGCTTCACAGAATCAGAATCGGTTAGTTTGGAAGGGACCTCTGGAGATCATCTAGTCCAACCTCCCTGCTCAAGCAGGGGCCTCTAGAGCATATTGGCCAGGATCACATCCAGACAGATTTTGAATATCTCCAGGGAAGGAGACTCCACTACCCCTCTGGGCAACCTGCTCCAATGCTCTGTCACCCTTCAACTAAGTTTTATCACTGTAAAACATCCCTTTCCAATTCCAAGAGTATTTAGAATTTTTGCTAAGATTCAATTAGCAAAACTCATCTGAAGTAAAGGCAAAATCATTAATGCTGTAGAGATGGCCTAGGAGTCTATGCTGTTACCTGGCCTCAGCTACGGTACGGGTCAAGACTGTCTTTCACTGGCTGGTGTTTGTAGGGGGTCAATATCTTTTTAGTGTCATAGCCTCACTTCCACCTTTCTCCTGACCAGTAAATCCATGTCTATAGAATAAACTTATTTGCTAGAAATGGGTTTATTTACTGGTTAGGCAATTGGAACTCAATTTATTGACTTGCCCAATTTATCCCTAGAAACATGAAGCGTTTGTGGCCCTTACTGATGTCAGAGGACACTTTAGGAAGAGCTGAGTGCACATTAGCTAGTTGAGAGGATGGCTCTCTTGTTTATTTCCTCTAGAGTTGATTGTAAGGTAATATTATATAATTTTTAAACATACTTTTTCACTTTTCTATAAAGTAAAAGCTAACCTCTGTGGAGAAAAGTCCCTAACCCCTTTTATTTCTAAGGAAAGTTGAGTCTTCTCTCATTCTTGTTGTTTTTTGATTAAATTATTAGTTGGGAGGAGATTAAATAGAGAATCTTTGACAAGTCTGAACTGTGCCCTTTCTTCATGTGAAGTGTCTTCCTCAGTTCCCAACAATGCCAATGCTGGCTGGAGGAGCTGGGAGGTTTTAAAGATGTGCTCAGCGCGTTCCAGGATTAGGCCCATTGTTTTTGTAATAACACTCAATCTCACCAGCTCATGTTTACCGCAAAGTCTTTATTTCTATTTTCCATACAGTTTTTCTGTGTGAAAGATTCAAGAGAGCCTTATTTTCCATAGCTCCTTCTGCACTTCCCTGTCCTCACTGTCCTGGGGTTTTCATAACCTGCTTTGCAGAGTCGGTATGAATACTGACAGTGACTCACTTTACAGGGGTAAAGTGGGGTGTGTGTGTGTGTCTTTTTGTTTCTTTTTCTCTCCTCCTTGAGGCTTAAACCTGTAGAGAAAGGGACCCAGATCACTCTTCTTGCCTTGTGTGTAATTGAGACTGGTGGGCATGGGTGGGCAGAAGTTGCCAGTGAAGACTAATTCAAATCATACAGGTCTCATTTTCAAAGCAGACTCAATGGGATCCTGAACTTTAAATTCTAGCAGCATGAATTGATCTGCAAGCATAAAACTCAAACCATCAGTCAGACTGAGCGTCTACCTAAAAAGAGCATGGTCAAATGTTTTCCTTCCATAGTCCCATTGACTTCTCCGGGTCTTACGGCTCCTTGGGGATTTTGGGTAAGTAACTGAGCAGAATTTGGCTGAAGATGTTAATAAACTATATAAAATACTGTACCCTAATTACTAGCATGTTGATTTCTTTCATCTGAAAGAGCAGTATGGCACTGGTTCTTTTGCAAGCACACTTGTTGGATGCTTGTGCATTGTCAATATATCTATTCCTTGTTTCAACATTTGAGTATACAAGTCTTTGCTGCCACTTGACAAGTGATCTATGCCCTCTCATGGCAGCACTCTATTGACCGTTTCTGACAACTCCCACCATATTATGTTTGCATAAGCAAGTTTGTAATGCCCTGCCATTAAAAGAACAGCTCAAGTACCACTTTGTATCTAGGGTTTTTCCCTTTCGAGCTCCTTTGGATACCTGTTGATCACTGATCTGTTGAGAGGTCAACACTTGCTTTTAGTGGCCACTCACCTTTTAAATATAATGCATTAAGTCTAGCTTTGTAAGGCCTAATTACTGTGGGACTTTTCTCCATTACTTTCTATAAGTATAGGTTATACATATACTATAGGTTATAGAGTCCCTCTCCTGGTCTTAGAAGATGGTCTTAGGCACAGAGATATTATCACCATTCCTGTAGTGATATTCAACTGAAATATAGCTTCAGTAATAAGAACCTGGAGGTGAAACTGAGTCTCTCATGATATCCATACATTCCTGACATCAACACTGACTTCACGGCGTACAGGAATGTCATCTTGGAGGTTGAGAGCACAAGTAAACTAGAGGTCACTATGTGCCGCTATTAAGCCACAGCATATACACTGTATCTTTTTTCCCCCAGCCTTCATTACTTAAACTGCTCTACACTGGGGAGGAATAATCTCTTTACAATAAAGATAAGGGAAAAATTATTCTTGCAGTACTTGCTCCTGAGCTCTCCTCTTTGCCCATGCAATGACGCCGGGTTGTGGGGTATGTAAAACTTTCCTCTGTAGACAGGCCTGCAGCTTGCAGAGGTCAGTCTCTGATGGGTCCTGGGCATTCATCTCTGTCTGTACATCCTCGTTTTACCTGGCAAGCTCTTTATGCTTGTCTACTGGAACCTTTAATGTAGTGTTGAAGTTCTATTTTTATATTTCTAGAGTAATCTTTAGTCTTACACTTTTCTCGTTTTATTCTATATAACTCTTTCCAGTTTTTAGCATGTAAACCTGTAGCAGAAACGAAATTTTCCACATGCAGCAAACATCTCCAATAGCAATAGGAAAGAGGAAGCTCTCTCAGCTATTTGAACTCGGCCAAAACCACTCAGCTTCTTGAAGTGCACATTTGTGCTGGGCAGTTGAAGGGGGAGAGGAGACACTAATCTTATTTTGGTGATGGCTGTAGGAGTCTGTGGGATTGGGTAATGAAATACTGATGTGTTCAGTTGTGGTGCAGCAGGCAGAGGCCTTTTGGAAAAGTGTACCTAGTTCATCATGGGGGAAACCATCCCTCCAAATAAGATAGCTTGAAAGCTACACTTCTAGTTTCAAATCTGAATACCTTACTCTCACTGATGTAGTCTCTACGAAAGAGGCATAGAAAATCAGTCTATAGGGACCTGAAAATGGTTAAAAACCTGATAATGGTTAAAGATCTTATGTAAACAGAAACAGGTATAAATCCCCTCTTCCCCCCTCCCTCCCCTGTTTTGCTTACTAAGACTGAAATTTTTTGTTCTCTCTAACACCTGGCTGTACTTATTTTGCTCAGCCACCTACCACTCATGGCAGAAGAAATGTGATCTGGGATCAGTCTAAGTTGCTTTCTGACCTGCTGTAAGAAGCTGGTGTCAGATAGGAGAGGTCGGTGAGCGAAGCTGTTGGTGCTGAGTGGCCTCATCGCAAGGTTGGAGATAGCTGTTGGTCTTGTTTTTGTGCTCAGATCAGGCCATATTTTTATTAATTTAATTATTACCTGATAAATCTGTAATAGTAACCCTGCTTAAATTGTACTCCCTTTTTACCCTCATCAGCAGCCTTTAACAGTAACTGTAACCATGTTAAACAAATACCTGATCTGTCATGGAAAAAAGGCCGTCAATTGTTTTCTTTGAATCTTAATGTTTTCAGCCTCAGGAATGTTTGAGTAACTGTTTAATGAGAAGACTTCTGGTGAAATGTAGGTGAGATCTTAAAAGACTTTAATTGCTCCCATGAGAAGCATGCCAGGGTTGAACAACAGCCTTTGCCTTGTGCACTGAAGTGCAGCATGCAAAACTGAAGCTGGGGAGGACTCTGCAGGGCCAGGAAGCAGGCACGGTGGCCCCTCCAGCAGTACCAGGGCTGGCCTCGGCATGTGTGGCCGTGTCCCTCTTCCCCAGCCTGGCAGCGTTGCCTCTGCTGGTCGCTGGCGTGGCGGCCACTCGTCCTGCGAGATGGCCGGTGCCCTGAGCCTCAGTGAGGGCGATAGGCGGCCGGCCTCCCGTGGGTCTCGGTGCATGCCTCCCCCTCTCAGAGGGTGGAAAACACGATGGCTCTCATGGTATTAGCTGAGTTGTCATGGCTCGCAGTGTGCAGGACAAGCAAATGGAGAAATGAAATGCAATGGGCGTAGCCTGTGCAATATTACTTAATGTTTCTGCTTTGGGGTCACCAGGTGATAAGTATTTTGGGGAGACATCAGTCAGTGTGGTGTATGTGGATATGCCATATTCTCAGTGTGAAGAATTAAGTGATGCAAAATGAAACACCTTCGCTCTGGTTAAGCTTGTGTGGAAGTACTTTGCTTGCACAGGGCTTACCTGGGGTTAAGGCATTCATTGGACACTTGGGAGACTTGGGCTCAGTTCTAGGGCTGACTCTAGGTTTTCTGATGGCCTTGGAAGTTATTTAACCTCTGAGGCCCAAAACTAGGGATACAGCTTATTTTGCAAGAGGCTTGTACAGTAAATTCAGTAATACCTGTGAAATACAAGCCACTTATCAATACACCTGAGTTTAGAATCTTATTACGGCATTGATTTTGATTAAAGCCCTTTATATCAGATGTTCTCTCAAACATTTCATCAAAAGCTTGTGTTTTTGGGGGAGTTTTTTTCTTTTTTTTAAATGTTGATTTCCGTCCAAAATTTAGAAAGTCTGAACCAGGCCTCTAGGTACTTGGAAATGTTCAAAGTATTTCTAGGTTTATTTCTTTAGTCAATAATATTGCAGTGAAAAATTTCCTTATAAACTTGAATTGTAGAGAGTTTTGGCAAGTCTTAATTTTGGTCTGGCTTTGGAAGCTCTGTAGGTCTTGGCAAATGCAGCCCTTGTGAGCTCAGTTTCAGCTCGCTCCTGAAGCAGTGTGGTAATCTGGCAGGGTTTTTTAAAGGTAAGAACAGGGTAAACTCAAGTGAAAACAATTCTGTTGCTTTTTGCTGTGACTAGACTAAAACTGGGAAGTGTTTGGTTGATGTTAAGGACAGATGAACGTTAAGAATTTGATGTAATCCTAGACCTCAGGCATGAAACTCGGCTTGACCTTTCCTGTTGGGTGCTTTTATGCAATACTGCTGGACATTTAGCAACAAGAAAGGAAACGGAGGAAGGATATCAGTTCAACCATATGTCAATGCTGGGACGTAAAATGACAGGGAAAGGAAGGACTGAGACGTGCACAGAGTCACTGGTTAAAATAAGAACCTTTATAGAGGGGAACTGGATGGCTCGGGGGACCTACACATTCGTTGGAGGTCACCAGTTCAAATCCAGTTTATGTAAGTAGTGACCAAAAGTTATTGTCATTTGATGGCTGATCTGCTTCCTACGTTGAATGAGTGTGGCTATCTTATGGTACTCCCCTGCTGCCTGACCTGATTCCTGCTCATAAAAGCATTTACCACAGCTGGTCCCCTTTGGCAGATTAACCTAGGGGCGAATGCCTTGTTGGGGCAGTGAGACCTCGCTTGTCCCCAGACACCAACTGCTATGGCAAGGTCGGCAGCCCCTAGCAGGGGTGTGTGGGAAAGCTGGTAGGGCTGCAGGGGCTGTTTTCTGCTAGGGACTTTGAAGAGAAAGGGCTCCCTCTTTGCTCTGTCTGGGCAGCACCTTGCACAACCCCTCTGCCAGGGTTTCTATGTTGTGGCAGCTAAATCAGTGTGACTTTTTAAAAAAAAAAATAAATAAATAAAAAAAAAGCAACACACACAAGATAGCCTTTCTTGCCCTCTCCTCCTGAAAAGAAAGAGAAACAGGGCTTTTGAGCAAAAAGGTTTAGTCCCCCCACAGCTGTTTTACTCTTCTAGTTTGTCTTGCAGAAGAACAACCACCTTCCACAAACTTTTCTCTTTAAGCAATTACACAAAACGCTCCTAGCTCTCAATACCAACACCAAGGGTAAGGCTGTGTCCTGAAGTGTAAATTTAGAATATAGGAACCAGATAAATGAAATGGGTTTTAAAAGCTCCCAAGTATCTTTGCTTGCTTGTGAAGGCCTTAACTGCCTGTGTCAGTGTTTAATAGCCCCTCTGCACGCAGCCCACTTGAAGTATTTTGGCAAAAACTTGCATTAGTAAGATTACAGTTTTCTTCAGATTTTGTGCAAGTGTAGGCTGAAAAGCACAGATGAACTGATGCAGAGTCCTCTTCCGCTGTGGGCAGTGTGTGTATACTATAAAGTATGGATTTGATTAAGGGAGCAATTTGTCTGGTGAAGACTCCAGGACTTGTAATTATGCTACATAAGATAATAACTATGCAGGCTGGAATTTGGATTTATAAAAGATCTAGACAATACATATCGCAGATAACGAAGTGCTGAAAAGCAGAAATGAGCATTCCTGACGGTGTTCTGGGTGCTTCTTGCCCGAGAGCTGCATCGTCCTCTTCTGGGGTTTCCTTGGCGCAAGCCAAGGCACAGAGCTAGGGCTAGTTTGAATACTTGTAGCTAATAATAGCTGCTGGTTGGCCTCAGCATAACACAGCACACCTGCAAGATGCTGTGTGAGTTAGGGCTGGTGTGGAGGAAAGCTTGGGATGTGAGTGGGGCTGTGATGACAGCAGTAGCCTCCCAAACGAGAAGGTGCTGGAAGAGGTGAGGGTTGATTAGAACGGGGATTTTCACTACAGTTTTTTTTGCCAAAAATCGTAATCTGGGCAGAGCCTCAGATTCTGGTCTCATTTACTTCAGACTTGCGCTGACTTTAGAGGCATTTCTTCAGTTTCATGACTCTGGCACTGAGCTTAAGCTAGCAAAATGCACCAACAGCATGATGGTGATTTTCTTTCAGCAGCATAGAAGCATGTCTGAAAATAGATGTCAATTTAAAAATAATATTTCAGGGCTTGCTGTGCCAAATCAGGCCTTTGGCCATTTATAGTATCTGTCTTTCTGGCAGAGACTAGTTTCTGATACTTCGTATCAAGATCTGGTATTCAGTCAAGTAGGGCATAAGGAAATGTATTGTTTAAAAACAAAGGCAGAAAGACAAAAACCAAATCCCCTCCCCACAACACCCTCTCATCCTTCAAGCAAATACAGCAAGTAGAAATCTGAGAGATCATCTTGCACATCTTTGCCAGTGAATGGTTACTGCCAGTTTAAAGGGAACTGTTTTTATTCAATAAAGCTAACCCAAATGTGCAACCTCATAGGTTCATATCCTGAAACTTGTAAACCAGAAGCAGTATGGTTTACAGAGAAAACCCTAAGCTTTCACAGTCGTTTAACAGTTTTATTACAATACTTTCTCAGTCTCTTTTTCACTAGCCTGCAGTTTGTTGAAAGCCTGGCTAAAGAGGAAGATACTATAGCATCTTTCTCTCTGCAAAGATCCCCGAAGTTGCAGCAGAACCTGGAATTTACCTCGTCTTCACCTGTCGGGCTGTTCCCAAAAATCCCCAGGCAGGCGACACTGTTTCCCCTGCACTGCTAGCTGCTGTGGTACAAACAGGCCCCGGTATATTTTCGGTTTCTGAGTGCTGTTGAACATCATCTAGCCACAACTCGTGGCAGTTGTGCGCCAGGTTGTATTTTCAATGTAGGTTTAGCACCCTTGGAGAGGGTCTGCGCAGAGCAACTACCACTGCTCTTGCAGCTCTCTGGAAGACCTTTATTTCTATAATGTGTGACAAAATTGCAAATAGATCACAGCGTAGAAGAAAACTCAATCTTTTTGTGTACCTTTTTACCAAAACAGGCCTGTCCCAAAAACTCAGGACATGAACACCCTGGAACTAGGTCTAGGCTGCAATGTGGTGTCTTGTGCATCTAAACTTATCTTGTGGCAGTCCCTTTTCTCCTGGCCTGATAAATTCCTTTAAGATGCTTAGCATTCTGAAAGGTGTCCTTGAATATCTTTTTCATTTCAAAAAGAGCTTTCCCTTTCAGAATTTAATTTAATGCAGTACATGATTCTTTATATTGCTGCTATATTGGACAATAGGAAAATGAAAGTCAGATCTTTGAACAAAAGAGTGCAACATAATAAAGTAATTTGCAAACATTATTTTTTTCCTTTAAATAAGAAGTTATAATCAACACTAGAGAAAGGAAACTGAGGAACAGGAAAGGAAAGTGATCAGTCCAAGACCCCGAGTCGCTGCCAAATGAAAGAGACCAAATTGTCTCAGTAGCTGGCCCTAAGATTTGGGGAAACCAAGTTTTATAGGAACTAAATGTGAAGGCAAGCCTTTCCAGCTTCTGCTGTAAGTGAAAACTGCATTTCTTTGAAATTAAATTATGGTCCCTGGCAGACAGGGGAGAGTGTGTGCATTTCAGTCTCCCCCCTGCCTGCTCCCCCCCCCCACCCCACCCCAAGCATACTGATTTGGCAGGAGGAGGAGAAGGCACTTGCAAACCAGATAGTGTTGCCTAATGTGGGGTGAGAAGGCTCCCAGCTACTGCAGTGTTGGCTGTGGTGCGAGAATGGGAGGAGAAGAGGGCAGAGCCCAGGAGTTCCTTATTCTAACCACCAGGCCGCAAACGAGTCAAGACAGACACTCTCCCTTCCCAAATTTTCTCTTTCTAAATTCAGGTTGGAGACATGTGGAATTTTTTTTTGAAACCACCAGCAGAACTATGAAGTATCATGCAAGTGGGTAAAGGGTCTTTGCAGGTTTGCTCAGAATTATTTGTTTGCTCAAGAAAGCAAAAGTCAGATTCTGAAAGTGCAAGCTATGATCTTCATCTATGTGTAAGGAACTTTATTTGTAAAAGGTGCTATTTGTCTATAAATGAGAGGGCTTTTCAGTGGCTGTCATGACAGTTTCACTCTGAATCAGATTCTGCTGAAACAATGAAGTTCTGGGCTTATGAAAATTGCGGCCTGATGTTCTCTGTCCATGAAATCCCCACTTGTAGACGTGTCAACTGTTTTAGGGATTTTAAGGAGGAAAAAAAATCTCTTCATCTGGTCCTAATCCTGCAATTCATGTACAAGGAGCTTCTTCCAATAAAGTCTAAGTAGTTAAAAAGGATCCTTTAGTAGGTTTATTGGTACTTGCTTTATCTCTACCACTGTTCTCCACTGTCCTTCGTCCCCCTGCCATTACAGTCAGTACCAGTGTGCAGACGAACGTTTATAAGCCTCAGTGCCGCTCCCTGGCTCAAGAACCTGTGCTTTTGAGCACCCATCCTTGCTCCACTTGGTGCCTGGGCTCCCTGCTCTGCTGCACCAGCAGACCCTGCTCTGAGGAACGTGGCTTCCCATAGCTCCTACTTCCTCCATGGGGCATCAGAAAAAGCAATGCTTGGACTCATACTGCAAGATCCTAAGACAGGAAAAAAAAAGGGAGCAACCTTCTGGACTTATTAGAAGGTTGTGGGGAATTTTGTTTGTTGGGAGGCACCCTAATTTTCCAGATAACTGTTCTGCTCTCTGAGCTCATGAGCTTTTGGGATTTGGGCCAGCAATCTGGCCTTTGAAGCATGTCTGTAACTGGCTCACTCTAAGTAGGTGAGTGCTGTTCATACAGATCCAGGGTCCCTATCCCCACCTGGAGTAAGTCAGCACAGCTATGTGCAAGTCATTAGAGCCAGGCTTATTTATGCCCTCTAAACAGTTTCTCTCACCCATGGAGTTTTAAGCCCTGAGCCAAGTGGATAAAACTTTCCAAACTGCCTTAACCCTTCCAGCCTGAAAACTGCAGTTGAGTCATTCAAATTTCAGATGGGCTCTTGCATGTGTAGTTTAAATAATGTTATATATGTCTCTCTGCAGGTCTAGTCTTCAGGTATGTGATAGCCTTGATGTGAAATAGAGTTTAGATGGAGATAAGTGCTGGTATAAGCTGCACCTGTGTAGGGCAGGTGGGAAGGAAATGAGGTTGTGGATGTTCATGAAGTCATGCTGGCTGCTTAGGGAGATGTTTTAATACTGGAAAGCGAGAAATCTTTTGTATGGATTCTGCCTAGAAGCAGCAGGCACCAGCCTAACACTGAAAAGGCAAACCAATGGCCGGGGGTAGAGTAGAAATAGGGAGAGCAATAATTACAAAGGCCCATAGAAGCTGGGTATTTGAATAAGCTATTTAAGTCTGAGCCAGTTATTTTTCTCTCCCTCAAATGATTCCTTTAGTCAGTGCATAAATACCAATCACTCCCCAAACCTTAGGGGCTGTCCCATGCAGCTGGGCAATCCCTGGTGTATTATACACATAATGCAATACCATTAACCATAATGCTGTCACATGACAGCAGAAGTACTGTGAGAAAGGAGAGGAGCCTCTGGCTCGCAAGCGTTCTCCATATAATCATAAGCCACAAAACCTGCATTTCTCTGAAAGCAAGAAAAATAGCCCCACCACCTTTTTTTATTACACTTTTACACAAATTAATGTAATTTTCTTTTATAGCAGTATTTGCTGTTGGGCTCAATTTGGTGCAGCAGGCACTTCATAACAAAACCCGCACTGACAGCCTCCCTATTGAGAGGATACTGAAAGGGGGGAAAAACACACACGCATGTACACGCGCACCTATCTGTGTCCGCTGCTGCTGCTGGGATTGGTCTAAGATGGCACCCTCGTGCCCTGCCACATTCGGTCTCCTTGGTATCGAGGCAGTGCTCTGCTTCTTGTCACTGAGTGGATGATGATTATCTGCACCAGGGTCTCAAGGGTGCTCAAGCTTTGCTGGCAATCGGCGCGGAGCTGCTTCAGCCGAAGGATTTTAAAAGCAGTGCAAGGCCAAGGAACCATTACCGGTCACTTGCTATATTCTGCTCGGTGGAAGGGAGGGGGCGTAAATGATACCTTCCCCCTCCTCCTTGTGCCTTTTTAGCCACTGTACCCTTGTTGAGACATGACAAGGTTATGTCAGTGTGGTCTGGGAATCTATTGATCACCGCCATGAAAGATTTGTGCAGTAGGTTAGGGATTTGTTGCTTTGCATAATACCCCACTCATCTCTCGTTAACTCATCCCGTCCCAGGCTTGCATCACGTATTCCACAGGCAGCCGGAGTGAAGCTGTTTGCAAAACTTGATAATTTCTGTGACAGCTGCTTTCCACACCACAATCCTAAGGCTGTCAAAATCATTGTAATTACTATTATAACAAACCTCAGGTGCGTGACCCAGCCATTTAAGTAGGTGAGGAAATGGGCAATGCTCAGGAAAATCTGACACATGGCAGCTTTGCCAAAGCAAAAGCATTTCTTGGAGGGAGGAGGAAGGAAAAGGCCCACCACGTACAAAGACCAGGCTTACAATATAGCTTTTTCCTGTTCCTAATTCTATGTATGAATAAATCTCAGACATTGTTTGTGTTTTTACATGATAGAAGTAGGGCATGTATTCCTTCTTAAAAGAGCTTGGAACAACACATGTATCTCTTTTCTTCATGTTTAATGTAACTGCAAAACAAGGTCCCACCATCAAAGGGACTTGTGTAAAGTTTGTAATATAAATGATTGTAACTGTATAGGAGTAATGTATATGCGCCATTGGGGGCAAGCAGTTTCTTCAGTTTTCCCTCATACAGAGAAAAAGCAATGTTCCTGCAAAAATCAGGCAGATAGTGTTTAAGTTGCATAAGATGCAACTTAACTTGCCTGAGCAAGGCAAGAAAGCCTGTCCAGCGCTGTGATTTCTGAGCCTGCTACTGAACAGTGTCTAGGAAGGATGATCAGGTGTGTGAGCTCCTGAACCACCGGGAGGGGAGCAAGCACCTCTGACACCCTTCCTCTTTTCTTGTGAACCTGCACAAATCCAACCCCACAAAAGCTGGCTCAGGAGGCCATTTGTTGCATAGGGACATGCTCAGCTAGTGGTATCCTGACATCCCATCTGTTTGATGGAAATTCCCAGTGGGTTAACGTACTTTTATGCATGGTCCTTGTCGAAGACGGAGTACCCAAGATATTTTGTGTCTGTTCTAAATCAGAGCAACACTGGGAGATTGTTCACTGGTTTAAATAATTTAATATAGCCTGCAGGGCAGGTACAAAATAAGCTTTACAACCCTTGGACAAAAAGAAATAAAAAGCTGAGTACCTTTCACTGGACCACAGAGAAGTTAATACCTAACCTAGCAACGGTATGGTTTCAAGATGCCACCATCTTGCTCTTGGCTGAGGAAGAGGTTCAAAACAAGATGCTTGAACTTCTTAGCAAGAGAACTACACTTTTTATTGACTCTTTCTATGCTTGGAAGTTTCCTGGGAACTACAGATGAGATTTTTGGGGAGAAGGGGAAATAAGCACGCTTGCTTTCATGCAAGAAATGGGTTAAATTATTTGAAAACAAACTAAATTGTGTGTGTGTGAATGCTATGACTCCTGGCGCTGGGGCTTTAAGAAAGTGCCCGCTCCTTGCAACGCGATGAGCTGAGGGATGCGGGGAAGCGCTGTGTGTGGTTCTTCCATCATCCTTCACCCGGCTGCTGGCAGAGATCTCTGGGACCTTTGAGCTTTGAGAGAGCTGATATGACTTATAGCGTGGCCTGCTGGAGAGCCGCCTGACGTGGGGTTAGCCCAGGGCGGCGAGGGAGCGCAGAGGCGAGCCTCCCGAGCTGTGCTGTGTGGTCTCCGGCCTCGGCCGAGGTGTCGGCACGTTGGACGTCAGGCAGGTTTTTGCTGGGCAAGGCTGGACGCAGCCGAAGCTTGGTGAGCCTACAGACGTGCTCTCTGGTGTCCGGAGTGAGCTCCGGGCTGAAGGGAGCAGCGAGGAGCCACCAGCAGATGGGCTCTGGGCAGCGGGCGGCTGATGCAGATTGCTTTCGTAGAGGCTGGCGCGCGGGGAATAAATCACTGCGAGAGGGGAAGGGGGGAGCGGACGTGCGGGGAGGTAAGGCAAGAGCAGAAGGAGGAAGGTGGGGTGTGCGGCGGGGGGAGGACCGGCAAACCTCCTGGTCATACGATTCCCCCAACCTCTTCCTGAACCTTGGCTCTTCATCCTCTGCTGTCCTGAAAGCCTCATTTGCAGAGACGGATGAGCCCGTGCTGCTCAGCCACAAATGTTTCATGTATTAGCGCGCTGACTTTCGACACTCGGAGGCCGTCAGCCTGAATTCCAACAGGCGTTTCTGTTTACAGCGCGACTCCAGAGCCTTCTCCTAATGGCTTTGGGGGACAGTTGTGCTTGTGTTAAGGAGAGTGGTTGCCTCGGGGGAGAGGAAAAACTGTATCTGGGCTGTATATTGTAATGGGTAGCACTTGGCTCTTTTACTGTCTGACCTGCGGCCCTCAAATCCCAGAACTCCTATTTGAGGCTGAACCAGCGGAGGGTCAGCGCTAGCCGAGCTCCAGATCCCGCTTGTGTTTACAGCCCTGCCGGAAAGGTGCCGAAAGGCGTGCGCGCTCACTCTTTCCTCCTTTCCCTCTTTTCAGTCCCTTTTAAGAGGCTAGAAAAGCAATTTGGGGGATTCTGCTGGACAGCTACCTTGCTTTGGCTAAATGCTCTCTCACCTCCCCGTGTTTTTTTTGTTTTCTTCTCCTCTAATGATTCCACGACGGGGTTCGACATGCATAAACTCTTTTCAAAGTAATGGATTATTGTATATACGCTTCCAGAGAATCTGAGTTTATCACCACCCCAGAGGTGACTGGAGATGGGGGGGGAACCTCAACCATCTGTGAAGGCTTGTCACAGAGAGGGCCCGATCCTGACCCCACCGGGTCCTTTCGTTTGGAGATGGGAGTGAGGATGGTGGTAGGTGAAAGCAAGAGCTGCGAATTTTTGGGTAGGTGCCCAAGCAGCGCTGCTGGCTCCAGTGAGATTGTGTGAAATAGGACTACTGCAGAGGGTAACCGCTTGCTGCAGTGAGTAGGGAGCTCAGTTTGCACGTGTGCATATTTAAAAACAAAAAAAAACAAAAAAACCCCCATACAATCTCATCCTCTGACAAAAGGCTTTATGAGCTCCCTGAACTCAGCATGTTTAATGACCTTTGAGAAGCGTACTGCTTTTCTAAAAACAGCCCACAAGCTCGTCTGTTTAAAGGAGTTTCACTTCTATCTAATGTTTTCATTTCCCTTTTACCTTCTTGCTCACTGCTTTTTCGGGCTACCTTTCTATGCCGAGAGCTCTCTGTCTCCAGCAGCCTCCTCTCACTTCTTCAGCATGGTATTTATGATCTTGCTGTTTTAATGAGCGCACAATCAATAACTGTGGAGAGGTGCTGAAGACATTACAAAGGAACTAACCCTTAACAAGTCAAATCCAGATGAGGTGCAAAATGAATGGACAAAAGGACTTAAGTATTTATAACAAAATATTAGGAACGCACGTGGAATTAGTTCTCGTGGTGTTAAGTATTTTACTTTTTGCGAGTCCACATTTAAAAATCTCTCATCTTTGTTTTGTTTGGGGTATTGCAGTAAGCCTGGGACTTTTCAGTTACACATGTATATTTTCACAGCTGTTTTAATCAGAAAAATTAATGTGCTTTTGATAGCTTGGAAATATAGTGTTGGCAAAGCTTTATAAAACTGTCTTATTATGTAGGAAAATAGACATCTAAAACATTGTATGCTTTGCTTCCTATTTGAAATTCACAAGAATTTCAAGAAAACAGTGCAAATTAATTTAGGAACTCTTAGTGTCTTCATTAAAACTGGCTTTCCTATTAATTTAACATGCTTTTTTTTTTTTAAAGGTCTTTGCAAATTAGAAGTAAAAAAAAAATCTACCACTGTGGGAAAAATAGGAATTACTATTTTGCTTTTAACAATGTATTTGCAGAAGGAAAAGATGAACTAGATATGTTTGACTTTAAAAAAAAGAAAAGAAAAAAAGAAAAAAAAAGCGGCTTTCCACTTTCTGGTTTTAATCACTGTACTTTTCATTGTCTGTAATGAATGACTGTAAGGCTCAGTTTTTTTCTTCCTTTTAAACGATATCTTTCCATATCTCTACTATAACATAAATAGTACAGTGTATTTGGTGTATTATATAGAGATGACTTGTCAAGATCCTTGGATGAAAACAAAAAGTGCACGCCGGCACAGCGCGAAAGACCTAAAACTCTGAGCGGTGCGGAGAGAGTAAAGCTAGCACTGAAACTAAGATATACCAAAAGACGGGAAGGTAATGCTGTAGCAGTGAGGAAGAAACAAAAGAGATTAGCCAAAGTCCTAGCCTGCCACTGTTTGCCTTGCAAAGACGGAGGCTGATTTAAAGAAGGGGGGGAAAAAAAAATCTGTGGATTAATGTGAACTTTAATACTGAAGCAGTGTGTGTTTACTGCTGGTGACCACAAGACATAAATCTTGCAAGCACAATGTACAATGCGAGGCAGCCCCCAGGTTTTTTTTTTCAGTCTCAATTTGTGTGCAAGTGTGTGTTAAGTGCCGTTGAAAAATAGTGACCTTTAATAAAGGATCGTATCCTGAGACTATTTTCCCAGACACACAGTGACCTTTCAAACCAGACTGGGGTGAGGGGGGTGTGGAGTTTGGACTTTGAACCGGCCAGTTCCCGCTGCGTGCCTCTGTTTGCCAGGCTCCTCGGCATTGTGTGGCCGGGGCGCGCTCGGTATGCAAAGCAGCCCGCGCTGCCAGCCGCAACCTTTGCAAATCAATTTGTCTGCGCAGGCGAGGCCGCCCCGCCGAAAGACGGCGGAGCCGGACAAACTGCACCTCTTTGTGCCAGCGCCGCTTGTGCCGCTCCTGTCACTCACCGCTGCCCGAAGCGCCACGCGGTTGTGTGGGTTTTTTTTTTTAATTTTTTAAATTTTTTTGGATTTTTTTTTTTTTTTTAAAACCCCCTTGTGGCTTTGGGAAAGGGGGCGATGCGCGAGGTTCGGCGGGGGGTGTCCTGCTCGGCCGCGGCCTCGCGCCTGCTGGCCAGGTGGCACCGGGGAGCCTTCGGGAGGGTGGTCCCGACTGTCCTGCGCCCACGGAGAAGGGGAAACCCAACACACTGGTATGCAAAACATCAAGTAGTTTACGTAAATGTAAACGTTGCCTAAGGGTTAACGTTATTGATTTCCCCCAGGCTGCCCAGACAGCCGGGACTCTACATTAATCAGTATCTAAAAATGCCAGAAAAGACAGAGAAATGCAATTACTTCAGGTCCTCTAAATTTAAACTTCTCCAGGTGGCCCCTCCCAGAGATATGGAAATCCTGCATTTTTCATAAAACAGTGGCTCGATCAATTCCTATGTAAGCAATTAATCATCTCTATACTCTACAGAAGACGGGGGGCAGAGTTGGCCCTGGCGGAGCGGCGCTGACTGATTACAGCCCCTCCGCGCCCGCGCCGAGGCCCCCCGCTCCCGGCCAGCGTGCCGGGGCGCTCGCGGCCCCTTCCCTCCCCGTCCTTCGCCTTGAAGGCCCTCCTCGAAGTTGCCGCTCAGGGTCCTCTCGTGACTCCCCCCTCGCCCCAACGTGCATGATGTTTATTTCAGTTTTTGCCCGTTTTGCGCGCTCTTGCGTTACGCGCGTTTATCAGGCCTGCTCTACCCCGCCGCGGCTCGTGCCCCCTTGCTCGAGGTTTATAGACGGCCCCGCGGCCGCTTGTCCTTCTTGATCCCGCTCGACCTCCCTGAGGTAGGGAGGTTGGTGGGAGGGGGACAGTAGCGTGGCCACAGGAGTCTGGATTACTTAAACTTTAGAGAGTTTGTGTTTTAGAAAAACTGTTTTTAAAAAAAAAAAAAAAAGGAATGGGGGAAAAGAATTTACAATAGTCAAGATGGGAAGTAATTATGGTCTGGATAGAGATTTCAGGAGAGGCAGGGTCAAGGTAAGGATGGGTTTGTCAGTGCTCTGGAGGTGGTGACAGGCGGATTTATGAACGAGGGGGACGGGAGAGGAAAAGAAAGCTTGAGTGTCAAGGATGGCTCCAAGATTTCTGGCCTTGGGAGAAGGTCGGAGTCAAGGAGAGCACTAACAGAGCCAAAGACATGGAGCGTTTTATATTTATTTTCAGTAATGGTAAATAATACAGTACAAGGAGAAAAAGAGACGGTTTCCTTTGCTGTAGTACTGAAGTGGAGGGAGTATACAAATAGCGATGTAGAGTATAATGGGTTGTGGAGAACCGCAAAGGGATATAGATATGTCACACAAGGAATTATTGAGATGTACAGAATTTGAATATTTTATGTAGGTCAGGCTTATTATTAAGGTTTTAGTAGGTGAGCTAGAGATGGGAGGCCAGTTAGCCATCAACATGTCTTGTGTTTTTTTTTCCTATGAGAATATTTGATTATTGTATTCTGTGAGCATTAATAAAGCAGTACCGCCAGAGTCGTACGAACAGGGATTCATTTATTTAGCTGACTAGCAGGTTTTGCAAGAAGGGCTCCGTTTCTGATGTCCTCTATCCAAGTGGACTTGGAGGAGGATATGCTGCGTTTCTACTGGAGAATGACTCCGTGTTTGGCTGAGATGTGCTGGCCCACAGTCCTTGGTTGGCATTTGTCTTCAGAACAGCAGGTTTTAGCAGAAAAGGGAAAGCTCAGCTTCGTCCTTCTGTTCTTGCGATCCTCCTATGATTTACCTCTTGCCCGTGAGCCTTGTATGACTATAAGCACCTTATATCTGTTGGCAAATCTGGGAATAAGTGAAATATGGTGCAATAACAGTACCTCCCATCTTAAGCACCGCATTTTTGGCAAAGAAACGTAGGTGCTCCAGAGTATGCTATACACGATCGCTCTGAATTATGGGCCAGATCAAGCAGAGGAGTGGGAGTGGGTTGTTCAGATGGTCTTACCGCATCCGTTTTTGGATTTTCAGCTAGGTATTTCGAACACTTGTTCATTGTGGGAAGCTGAGGCCAGCTGTTTGCCTGCCTGCACTAGGCTACCTCCTTCCGGCCTCAGTGGATGGAGGCTCCTGGCACTGCGCGGGGACGGATGGCGTCTGGGCAGCCGTCCCCCAACACCTGAAACAGCGGCTGAGCTGGGTGCGAGAGCAGCCAGCGCCGTCCCGCCATGCTCGCTCCCTCCTGTCACCGCCAGGCAGCCCTAACGGTGACACTGCCTCGCGGGTTTGGAAACGTGTTCCCCAGGGCTCCCACGCGGAGAGTGGACCCCACGCGGCTCTGCTGGAGCCGCACCTGGGCCCGGATTGGGTGTCTGTGTCAGCTCTTTCTAGCATATCGGCTGCCTTTGACGTGACTGACCGCAAGCTGTGGTTGATGTACTGCTGGGCCGCGCTTGTTCTGCCTTTATTCTTCACTGTATTGGGAGTCTTAAGGGTGGTACGGGGTTTTTGAACACCTACTCTAAGACTTTATTCGTAGGGAGAATTCATACTTTATTCATACAGAGTTTATTCATAGCGTTCTGTCTTGTTAGCCCTCTGATTCAAGGCATATACAAGGCCGTGAAAGGGGGGTTAGCAAGTGGATGTGTGCTCTGAATGCTAATAGCATCTGCTTTATTTTTATGTCCTTTCCTATGAATATATGGTGGATCAGTGTGCCCAGGTCTAATGCAGGAGTGGGTCAAGGATGAATGGTAGCTTTGATTCAAACCAGGCTAAGGAAGCAACGAGAAAAAAATGGCACCAATGCCTCCCCTGAATGAGCAATGTCAAACAGTTGTTCCTAAGTTTTTGTAACCAGGGGAGTTTTAAAAGCTTTCCCAGCTGCTGCTGCTGGATTCCCAGGTAGCAAGAAGCTCTCCAGAGCACTTGTGCTCTACACTTGACAACTAGGTTATATTCCTTCCTTTCTTGTGTTGACCCTGTTGTCACTATTCACACCTCTTAGATGACTGCAATGCGTCCTGTGTGGGATTATGTCTTCAGCTCGCTTGGCAGTGGTGGTGAGGACAATGTGGGGCAGTCAGGCCACAGAGGCAGGCTACAGGCAGAGAGCCTATTGCTAGAGTTGGTCTGAATATTTTTCCCTCCTGTAGGGAAAACGTCTACAAAAGTGAGGAAAGAAGTGGTTTCATTACAATTTTATATGGAAATCATCAACTTCCTTTTTTTTTTTTTTAAAAAGTCAAATTGAAAACTTTTTAACTGCCAGTACCAACCTTACCTTCTTTTTCCTCTTCTGTGAGAGAGATTTGCTTCTCCTGTGATATACCATAATTATTCTGTTTTTACTGAGCCACCATATGCATAACAGGAGTTGCTCATGGCAGGTCATCATGAGATATGCAGGGAAAGACCAACACTTGTTAAATTCTGCTGTGTAAATTAAAATGAAGAGGTTGAGGCAGTCGAGGTACCTGAATGACAGATCGTATAAGACCCAGTGGAAGCCTTTTCCAATTGATATGTTTCAGTTTTTGGTGGAAGGTTTATCCATTTTTAGGTACATGTCTCTTTGTCAATGAAGACCAAAGCTCTTCAGGAAGAACAAAGGTGCTTCAAAAAGAAAAAACTTAGGAAAAAAAAAGAAAAGAAAAAAAAACCCTGTTCAGTATAAAAACACCTAAGAAATAAACTAAGGAATTCCAATGGAAAAATGTGAGTGGTTTTGATGGGAAATCTTGGACTATCTATATGTATAACTTCCTCTGATTTTGACCTCAAAGTCCTTAAATGTTTGGTATCAATTATCTGTGAGAATGCTCTTTTCACTAGAGCAGCAGGTAGGACCAGGATGCTTCCTGCAGCAGCATAAGGCACTATGTGTTAGTGGAAAAAGCATTTTGGTGCTTTGCGGTTTTCTCTGGAGTTAGATCTATGAGGACAGACCGCTGATTTGATTATTGTTCAGCTATTGGTTGGAGAAGTGGCTATATCCAGCCATACCTGAGTTTTTTTCCTCTTAAGACAGGTGGTTTGAGTGGGACTGACAGAATAGTTTATATTAAGAAATGCTGCTTCAGAAATTCTATTTTTACAATGTTCTTTTAATTCTCTGATCTGGCCTCTCTAGAACTGTGTTTACAAACTGCATATTCAGGTACATCAGCAAGTCTCCCACTCAGAAGCATGTGCACCAACAGTTTAATTCTTGCTTAAAACTAAGCCTTCGTGTGTCCCTGAGTCTTTAGTCAGCCATTGAAAAGAAGCTTCTGTCACTTCATGGTAATGCCTGGCAATATCCTGGATTGAGGGGAAATGAATGAACTGGTGCCATGAAATGGCCTCGTTATAGCCCATTGATGTGCTGTAGCTGGGAAGCTGCTGTTTCCATGTTTTCTGCATCTGTTGCCTTGCACACTCTTAGCCAGAATGATTTGGGATAATCTCATCTCTTTCCAGCTTTAGTAAATGAAACAATATTTGGGTAAGTGAAATAAACACAGTTTCCTGGCAAAGGAGATTTGAAGGAGCTGAAAAGACTCCAGGGTTGAGAAGAGTCTATGGTCTGATTGCTAAACTGAGATGTAACAGGCATGTAAAGGAAGGACGGATTTTAATGGATATGGGGATTTACATTTCTTTGACTGGATTGAATATGTTCATTAAAGGAGAGCTGATGGAAAGAGATGACAAGCATACCTGATGCTGAAAAATAAGCAATTTGTGCCCTTTTCATTGGAGACCTTGCTCAAGAGCATCTCATCCCTGAGAATATTTGGGCTTACTCTGTGATGCCAACAGTACCAATGAAATCTCTTACATGCGTTGCGTCTCTCCTGGGGGCCTTTTTAAAAATTATTACTTATTTCTTAAATTTCAAAAGAGTCTTTAGCAGCACCGTTTTTTTGCTAATCTGTTCACTGAGGCATCTTACTTTTTCTGCCTCCTTTGGCCTGTCTTGAACATGGTTCTTGGCTAACTTGCATGTTTCGAAAGTCAGTGTCTGTGTGTGTGTGTAAAATTCTTGGAGTGAATATAGTAATGTACTTGAAGTTCAACATGAGCTACACTGTGTGAGTCTTTCCTAGGTCTGCTTTTCTTTCTTTTTGGGGCCTAGATCAGGCCCTCCATCAGCTGGTGGGGAAGCCAAGTGGGTATCTAAATAAATGCAGATTCTTTTTGAGCCTAAAAATTGGTGGAACTAAGTAGGACAGTAAGAGGAATTTTTCTTCCTAGAAGATCTGGAAAAGTTTGGGTCCTATGTTGCTCTCAGAGCAAGGCTGAGCTCTGAAACCTCAGCCTACTGGGAGCGGGAGCTTTGTTCTTCCTTGTAGCGCTAGTGACAGAGACTGAGCACTGAAACATGCCCAGTTTTCACCTGTTGTTCCCCAGGCTAGAGGTGGGATGTGTGTGTGTTGACCAAAGCATCTCAGCCTTTCTGCTCAGATTTCATGGATCTCGGTAGCTGGCTTTCACTAGGCCAGTGATTTCTGACCTTGTAAAGACTGCAGAATGAGAAACAGCAACGTTTTTACTACTGAACTTCCCCCTGTCCACACTTGACCGCATCTGCAGGTGTGTCCTCTAGTTGTGAAATGGACTTGAACGTTATTTGTGCTGAAAGGAGCCGATAGTTGTACGAAGAGGGGGGAACGGGCTATGCTGAGAACAGGATGTGAGCCCTCTCCCCAGGGCCGAGCTGTCCCTCAGGCCTGGGTGGTGGCAGCTGACGTGGAGCTTTGCACCTCACAGGTCCCACTCCTTCCTCCCTGCACCCGCAGTTTCTTTCCCCTGTCTCTCTTCCTCGGCTTGGCAGCAGATCTGCACATCTGCGCTCTCGTGCTGCAAGATGGGGGCTTTGTGTTCAGGGGAGCCGGTGAGGTCTTCATCCTCTCAAACATCAGACCTTGTTACCGATCATAAATGACCTCAGTCCCAGCTGCTCTATTTCTGCTGCATCAAGCCAGCTTTTCCTTTGCTTGGACACCCTCGCTCTGCTCCGTGTGTGGAGGAGCGCTCCTGCTCTGCTGTCGAGGGAGCCGCATGTGCGTGCCCAAACTCCTGCCTGAGGGAGGGTCTGAACCGGGACCTCCTCTCCTAATGCTTCTGTCCAGCAAGCCCAGCTGGGTCTCCTGCCTAATACCTCGGGGGACTCCACTCTATTTCTTGATAATGCTTGTAAGAGCTGGAAGTGTGCGAATGAAGTCATATTTTCCGATTGCTTGTAAGCATACATCTTGTTTGACTCTGCTTTTTGCCCCTCTCTGCCACCCAGTTAAAAGGATCGTGAGCAGCCGAAAGGAATTTTGACCTTTAGTTCAGTTCACAGGTACCTTCGGAAAGGAAAACTGGGGTTTTGTTAAACAGTTGAAGTTACTGAAGATCATGTTGTTGTAGTTGTGTGAAGTGCTTAAAACTTCTTACAAGTACAACCTTTCCCCAGCCCTAAACCAGAAGGAAGAAAGGACTTGTCTGATGGGAAGAAGTTTGATACTTTGCAAATAAATGTTTCCAGTACTGTGCTTAGAAGTCTGGGCAAATCAGCTAACAACACGTTATGTGATTTCTTTTTTTTTTTTAAAGAAGAAAAAAAATCACAAAAATGCCCCTTTTCTTTCTAACTCAGTCCTAGGGGAATACAAGGGGTTAACACTGGTATTTATAAAAGCAAGCCAAGTTAATAGCCATTGTGAAGATGAGAGAGTGGCTATGAGGTTATCAGTAAACATGGGAACAAAAAATTGGTTTTTGAAGAATTAAAAGGCTCTAATACCCCTCCCCTCTCACCCTAAAGTGTAGCACCATTACAGTTGTTGATATAGAAATAAAAGGTATTACAGGAGAGTCATTGTGTTACAGGAAAAAAGTATCTGTCTCTCTCTTTCTCTCTCGAACTTCCTGGTTGGTCAGGCCTGGGCTGACAAAGGGGAACCATTCGTGTCCAGACACATTGCAGACTTCTGGCAAAATAGCCCAAGCTCACGAAAATTTACACGTTTCCTGGCGCCTTGCCAAGTGTACTTGTAGAACTTGGCTTAGCTTTTCCTTCAGTTAGAAAAATCACTTTCTTTTTTTTTTTCTTTCTCCTGGTGGGCCAGGGGATGGAAAGCTCCTGTGTGCAGGGTCAGATCGGCGAAAAGAAATAAAAGTTTGGGTATGGAGAGCAATTCCCGTAATCGCATCTCTCGGATGACTTACCGGCATGCTGAGCGTCTGCTGCTACTTTACGGTGACGCACACTGGCTGCCGCTGACGTTGCTGTGAAGGAGCACCCTGGTATCTACCTGATCCCTGCGGTGATGAGGACAGCCACCACTGAGCAGCTCCTATGGACTGCTTTCCCTAGTGTGGGCTTTACCATGCTGAAAGCGCTCAAACTGGCAGGAGGACTTGCGTTTCAGTGGGGGGAGTTTGGGGGGGGAACATCACGGCCCAGAAACGAGCAGTTTTGGGTAAGGCTGGGTCATGTCTTAAAATGTGTGACAAAGCTCTTCCTTGAAGACTGGGTCTGAGTCTGGATTTCTGGCAGTCTGAAGCCTTGTCTCTCTTTCTCTGCATCTTTCTAAAGCGGGATTGAAACTAGCCTCCTGCCAGTCAACAAACTGTGTGTCATTTCCTTCCCTCTGCGAGGCTCACTCTTTCCACAGAGCCGACTTTCAAATTAACATTTTCAGTTCATTAAAGATATTTTTGAAAACATTTAGTTCTGTAAAACTGGGAGCTCATCTGGAACTGGTCGCACACGCTGGTGGCGAACAGCATTAGAAGCCCTCCATCTCAGAAGCAGGGGCTCAGCCCAGGAGCTGCCCGCCTGCTCCTGCCACGACAAAGCATACCCTTCTCCTACACTGCTCGAGTCCTGAAGACGGAGAAAACTGTTTTCTTCCCCCCACTGATTTTAGAAAATATCTAGGGGAATAAGATTGCCACTTTAATACTCGTGTCCATTTTTGCAGCCTTCCTCCTCCCTCCCACAAATGCACCTCTTTCTCTCGATATCGCTCGTATCCACTGCAGCCTCCCTGGGGTATACTCTTGTCTCTGTCACTGGGGAGCCGTGGATGTATATCCTCCTGCATTAAGCTGAGAATATAAGACCAGCCCCTCCCTTGACACACGCATACTTCGTGGCACGTAGTTTAGACTAACACGCAAGAGTCTTTACTCTCAACCAAAAGCAGAGAAGGCAAGTTGCCTGTGCCTTGAAACATTCAGCCGTCTGTGGGGTCCAGGTGTTTAGAACCTGGGAATTCAAAATGTTCAGAGTAGGAATGAGACTTATCTTGAATTTCAGATACAAGTTTCAAGGCACAGATGTGATCCTGGCCCTTGACCTTCCTATTCGCATCCCATTTTTTCTGAAGTCATGAAGCACTGAAGGTTTTGGCCCTGTGTAGGACTTTTCTGCTTTGAGCTAGTCTGCTGCCAGAATTGAGAAGCATCATGGACGTTATCTCTTCTTAGAGAAGAACGTGCAAGCAGACTTGCATTTAGACGCACAGCGTTCACATCTGGGGATCCCAATGTATCTTGCATAGCAACCTAGGAATGGTAATGCCTTTGCCCACCACAGAAATGCAGCTGCAAAGCAATGGTTGTCTAACAGCATGTAATAACACTGCACTACAGGGCGCGGAGATGAGCTAAGCTGCAGGGCTCAGGGCTGACAGGAGCTCTGAAGCTGTCGGAGCAACGGAGGCTGATTGCAAAGTCCGTATTTGAACGCAGGCTTCTCTGCAGCAGTAGGGCAAAGGAAGTGGATTTGGGATTTCAGGTGGATAGTGCAAGAATCGTTCTTTTGGTCAGGAAGCAAAGAACAGTACATTCAGTCAAAGCAGAAGAGGACATTTTATGTGGGTGGCATGTAATTATCCTGGAATACAGCCAGGATGCCAGGATTAAGACCGCATCTCTTAAGAAATGTAACAAGGGATCTTTCATCTGCACACCATCTTCACTAACTGCGAGACTGGAGCTCCAGATCTGCATTTCCTCTTTAAGATGGCACCTGGAGCCTAGGGTTGTCGCTAACGCTGAAAGCGGAGAATCTTCTTGGTCCCCTGTCCCATGTTCTGGCAGTTATGCCTCAGGGGTCGGTCTTCTAAATAACAGGCATTACTTAGACTGTGAGGTTTGATGACAACTTTAATTTGACCTAAAGGTCATAAAATGATTTTTACTGATTCAAGGTTTTTATGATGCTAAGATTTATTTCATAGGTATGTTTGACACTTATTCATCTACTGTTCATGGCACAGTAGAAAGGCACTGCATTATTGCTAACTAACTTTCTCCGTATAATCATCTGGGTGATAAGTTGTCTCACTAAACTCTAATCGCTTCTAGGCAAGATTCGTGTTCGTGTATGAGCATATACGCGTGGCAGTAGGCACAGTGATTCTGCTGCTGTTTTACCATTTATTTTCATTTGTCCAGCTATAGTTTAATTCTGCAAAGCCCTACTCCCTGCTTGTTAAGAACATGGAGGCTTATTCACATGGGCGGTTCAGTCTCACGTTCATGCGAGCACTTGCGTATTGCCAAATGAACGACCTGTACAAATAAAGATTCGAAAAGTAAAGAGTTTTCTTGGTTTTTATCCTGAACCCAGTGGCAGGGGAATATAAACCCTTTTGACTTTTGGGTGGCAGTGGTGGTATTGTTCAACTTCCTCTCTGCATTGCAAAGGCTGTGGAAGTACTTAAGAGCGATCCCTAGCATGAGCAAGGTGCTCTCTCCGCTTCCCTAGATACACCCTCAGCGAACAAACAAACAGCAGAGAAGGAAAACCCACAGAGGGAGCTGCTCTCTTAGATTTGGGTGGACAAAGGAGGGGAAGTTAAAACTTGGATAAGATGAGACTTTTTTTCTGAGAATTCGTTTTTTTTTGCTACTCAAAATCCAATCTTTTCTACACACGCGTACACACATGCGAACACACGTATGCGCGCTCCTTGCTCTTTTTGTCCTTAGAAAGTGTTTGATGTTTGAGTAGTAGAGGACGGAGCACTTAAAGTGCAGGGAAGATACTCTGTTAAGGCCATGCTGTAGGGCACTGTGCACCCTGGTGCATCTCCCCGGACTGTCCGTGGGAGCTCTCTTGCAAGGAGCTACTTGCATGTGTAACAGGCTCCTTCGTTTGCCTTAAATCTGCTCTAGCAGCAGAGCCAGCTGCTGTGTTTGGGCAAGATCGCTCACCTCTTGCCTCCTGGTGAGGTTTAAGTAGAGGCTGCAGGTTGCTCTACCTGCAGTATGTTGGGATGCCTGTTGGTGTTGGATGCTTTGAGTTCATCTAGCGCTGGGAACTCAGAGGACCTAGGATGAGCCTGGACATCTGTAAGGGAAATAGCGATTGAGACAGGTAACCACTAGGCCATTGTCAGGCTCCCTGCGACCCCTGAAAGCACGGAAGGGGGAGGACAGCCCCTGTGCTTAGGGGAAAGGTGGAGAGGAGGAAAAAAGGCAGCAGAGGTGTGCACGACTGCGAGTCCCAAGCTCCTCGCTTGCAGCAGCAGCCGCCTCTCTCGGAGCAGCCCCGTGCCCTGAGTGCGAGGGGTGAGCGCTGGGGCTGGCCCGATAGAGCCGCCTTCCCCGCTGCCCCCGAGCCGTTCCTCCATCTCCCATCCCACCTTCTGCCCTGGGGCCCAGGTGCGGATGTCCACTGACTAGCCACATCTTATGGCTTTTAATTTGTTGGTGACTTGAGCTTAAAGTCACAGAGTGGGATTTTCTGTATTTCTGGAAATGAATCAGGTAAAGCATAACAAAGCATGATGTCTGTATTTCATGTCCTGAAAGTCTCTTGGGGCAGGAGATGTGCGTGTGTGGGGGAGCTGCACTAAGATGCTGGAAAAAATTGCATCTGATCTGGCATGGTATCTAAGAGAAACCACCCCGGATAGCTCTGTGTGCTGTTTATGATGCCTTCTCCTTGCGAGTCTCGGTGAGCGTGTGCGAAGCGAGGCTGAGCGTTGCATTTTATGG
Organism: Struthio camelus; assembly: GCF_040807025.1. Taxonomy (NCBI): domain Eukaryota; kingdom Metazoa; phylum Chordata; class Aves; order Struthioniformes; family Struthionidae; genus Struthio; species Struthio camelus. Next base: position 131,913,238 of record NC_090944.1, read on the forward strand.
TGAAGGTGCTCGTCCCACAAGTACAAATGTCTAATTAGACCTGACACAGCAGAGGCATTTCCCTGACATTTATGCCACTGTATTTCAGTCTTCAGAAGCGTTTAGTCTTGTGGGAGGCACAACAAACAATGTCAGAAACAACATAAAATTCTCCATTAGCCGCAAACCCCCGGAAAAAAAAAAAAACCAAACCAAAGCCCAAACACTGTCGCACTACTTCTATTAGGCACACTAAAAGTGAAAGCAGAAGGGTGGGGTTGGGTTTGTCGATCTTTACTTGTAAGAAGAAATAAAACGGCTCATTTAAATTCTTGAGAACTGCATAGAAGGCAGAAGACACAATGAGTATCTTAGAGAAGAAAGGCCATCATTTGAACAAACTAATCACATGGTAATCAAAGGGGAGTTATACAGAGCCTACTGAGAAGCACTTTAGAAGAAGTTCCAGCCAGGCACAGTAAAGACCCTATCAAGTGACATCTTTAATAAATTATAGATTAAAAAAAAAAAAAAAGCACAAAGGAAGGTGTAGTAAAAGGGAAAGATGACTCTTAAGACGTTCCTAAATGGTGCACGCTCTGAATCTGTGCTGCTGCCGGTTACATCGTGACGGCTGCGCCTCCTCCAAGAGGAAACTCGGCAGGCTTGTCACCGCTCCGGCTAGCCCTGAAATCCCACTCTGCTCACGCGCTCCGGTGGTCTCCAGGTGGGCATGCTCTTTCCTGCAGGACTACTTGAAGAACGTTGTCTCCGCTTAGAGACCTCTGAAAGTTTTGTTCTGGAGGATCAGTTCTCCAAGCGAGTGAACTTGGTGAGGACAGAAGTGTGACGAAGGGGACAGGGAACCAACCTGCCTGAATAGGAGCTGGCGTGCTCATCTGAAACGCCGTCTGCGCTAGCCCGGGTTGATCGATGCCACGAAAGCGCTAGCTGAAATACGCTGAAACGTTACCGAATAGCTTTCTGAACACTAACATTAACAACAGGGCCTTAATAAAAAATGTGACTAAATGTACTTTTGCAGGGCATGTCATCTTCAAAGCACTGCACAAACAGTAATGGATGCAGCGTCACAGCACTACCATAAGGCGGTACAGTAACCCTTGTGATGGTCCTTTTCACAAGTGAACTAATCAGGTTTTTTTCGTTAGCAAAAGTGAAATGAAGTATCATTTGTGATAAACAGGAAGCTAAATCAGTTAAAGACGACGGAGGGAACAGTCTGCAAAGTCTCAGACAACCACTGCCAACCCATGAAACAGGGGAACAGAAGGTGTGGGGGGGGTGAAGCTTAGAAACAGAAATCTCTCAAACTAGAAAGGTGTGTGATTGATTTTTAACCAAAAAGCTAAATTTTTTTCTGGTGTAACCGACTCTGGTAAAATTACACTATGGAGAAATTTGGCCAGAAGGAAAATTTCCTCTCAAGTGGAAGAAAAAGACTGAGGAGGGGAGATATAAACTCTCAAAAGTACCTAGTACCTCCCAGATGGAGACTTCTAAAAAGAAATTAATTTCTGGGGAGCAAGGGTGCTCTAAGGTGTTAAGGTTTGGGTAAGCAAAACATCAAACTGCCTGAAATCAGTAGTTCAAAATAGGCTGACCTAAATCACGAAACAGAGGTTACCTTATTCAGGCTTCTCTGCCTGTATCTTCAGGCTTTTCGCGGTCATTCCCAATGCCATCCCCAGAGGCAGGCAGGTGCACGTGGCTTCAGGAGGCCCAGCCGTCGAGGGCTGGCGTGCGTGGCGTGGCTTCTTAGCCTCCCGCCTAAAGCAGGGCTGTCAGTTTGGGATCACATCTAAAGACTATCTGTTTCTCTTGCTTCTTTTTATGTGTCTGTATGCTATCACCAGAGAAGACTTCAAATAAATGAACAGAGCTAAAAGAAAGCAAACGAGCTTGCAGTTGTGCCAGGCTGAACCTTAAAAAATCAGACCCCGTTAGACTGGGTGCCTTAACTGTAGCTTTAAATAGATCATTGCTCTCAGTTTACTCAAAAAAAGCCTTGGCATTAAAAACTACCAGCTTGTAAAACTTCGTTTTCGAAAAGCTGATCAGCATTTGTGGAAGCTGATCACATAAGCGTGTCTGCCTTCAACTTTTGTTGTTTCTTTTCAGATCTTTTATAAATAAATAAAAGCCTAAAACTCATGACTGTTAGAAGCAAGGAAAGCAGTCTTACCTGTGAGCAGAGGGCAAACATGGGGTGAGAGCAATTTTTTGTGGTTTAATTTTAAATCCTTTGGAATCAAAAGACTGGGAGGATCCTAATGGGAACTGTGACATAGCCTTTAAATGTAGGATGATGGTGCAAATTCAATGTTATTAAAATTGGACTTTTCCTTTATTACAGCTCTGTGTTTGACCCATTGCCTTTGCTTTCACTTTCTTCTTCAGCTATTTGAGTTTTGTTACCCTTCCCAACAAACAGGGATGTTGAAGAGAAACGTCGTGGTTTGAATTAACACAGGTTATAGCGCCTGTTTGAGGCTTTTTTCACTTCTGATAGGCTTTACAGCAGTGGCTTGTTCCTTTTTCTTGTAGTGCCAGAGATGCAATGTACAGCAAGAGGTTTTACTGCTTATAATTCTTACAAGTCCTGGCTTTGGACTTTTCTTTCTTTCTTTCTTTCTTTTATGACTGGCTAAAACAAGGAATATTTCCTGATGAACTAGGCTTGCAAAGCTCAAAGTTGAGATAAGCGTGTGCTAATCCAAACACACGCTGGAAGCACCAGAGCCTGTATAAGCAGGCTGGAAGCCTCCCTGTTTTCAGGTGGTGTTCCCCTTGCAGTTCCTGCTCCCGGAGCCTTGTTGTTATAGGAGAGCTTGAGCTTGTGCTTTATTTAAAGAAAAAAAATGAAATAAAACTTTCTGGGTCTACTGGCATTGGAGTATACTTCAAAAATGGGAACTACAAGAGTTCAAAACAACCCCAGAAAGAACTCCAAAGAAATGACTTTTTATTACTGATATTCCTGATGTTTAAATTAACCTACTAGTGTTTATAGGTGTATCTGACTCTGTGTTTGTGGGTGTGCTTGCACCTGTCAGTAGAGGAAATTAGGTAAATCTCGGGCAGTGGGAACGTGTCACACTTTGCAAAGTTGGACGCTCATTCTTCAGTATGGCAAGAACTTAAGTGAGCCAGTTCAGTTGCTTGAAATTACTGTTGTACCTAAGTAGTTTGCTAAAAGACCATCTGCGTAAACATCCAGGAGTTTAAGATTAGCTCTTTGACTTGGAGGGAAGCAGACCTCTTGCCTTTGTGGGATGGTCTCATTAGATTTCAGGCTTTGGTTGAAGCAGAGCACCTCAAAAATATTGCTGCTTGTGCTATTTTGGCACCCTTGTCTTTGATCCTCTGCATGCAGTGGTCCTGACGTGCTGTAAAAGTGTAAATTTGTGGGAATGAGTCTCTACTTCTATTTTTGGATTCCCATTTCAACTGAAATGGGAACAGTGCTGAGAATAATCCATTCTCTTGTACTGCTTAGCTAGTCCAAGGCTTGACTTTCCCCTTGTTTATCCCGGTGTTGCTGAGGCACAGCTCACACCCTGCTTTGTTTGGCATCTTGGCTTTTCAACGCGTGCGGCCACACGTAGCAGTTGAGTGTAAAACGGGCCCGACAGAGAGCTGGTGACAGTGACTTTCGTGATGGTATTGCCCTATCTCAGGATAAAGGTGTAGCAGATACTCAATTAAAATGTTGTAATTGTCTATTTGGACTAATATTCCCCTAGAATCTTCTCGTTTGTGAGTGACTGTGCAGCTTAACAGATTCCAAGTGGCAGTGGAAAAGCTGTGGCAGAGGCACGAACGGTGAGGAAAACATGCCTATCTGAGCTTAAGGATCAATTAAGAAACTATCAGGCTGCGGAGCTGCGTTGTGGTTGACTTTGCATTGCGAGCTGAGGTTTGCCTGGAGAGCCAGGCCACGTGGTCCTGCTGGGGTGGGAGTCCCCGGGAGGTGCTAGCACATACACTTGGACAATTATTTTTCCTTCGTGTGTGACCACTCGTCAGTCTTTGAAGATATCCTGCATTGTTGTTAGCTTTACAATGAATGCGGCTTCTTTTTGGAAGAGCTTTTACAAGCAGCAGGAGAGTTTGTTCTCTGCCTTAATCGCTTGGATTAGAGTCAATCCTTGGGTCAGAGTTGCTCCCTGGAGGCTGGACAATGGGGTTTTGGCTTAAATTTTTGAATGAGGGGATTGTCTGCGTGTTGTTTTGACGAAGGAGCAGTGTATACGTGGTATACCATATGTGCAAAGAAAATGAAGCAGACTGAAAACCTACTCACATTCCACCTCATCCTCTGTAGTAAACAGAGTCAAAAGACCCTGAAATATCCCTCTAGTTGGGAGAGGAGGGAAAGTAGCTTTCTGATTCCCTGCCTGAGGCCTCTGTTCAGCTAGATATTTAACACCTGGCTTTAAGTGCATGTATAGTCTCAGGCCAGTAGGACAGCTCATGCACTTAGTAGCAGACTTGCACTCAATAGCAGACCTGCACTCAGATATCTGCCTGAACTCCAAATGAACATAACTCTTAGAATATGGCCTCCAGTGCCAGCAGATTGCAAAGTCAAATGTTTGCTTTGTTCAAATATGCAGTGAGATTTGCTTAAATTCAGAAAATAATTTGTTGTAAAAATACATTTCTGGATGTTAAATGTGACATGAATGAAATCAAAGCAGGCTAATACTAAAATTGTGAATGTTCATGAAAATTTGTTTTGTCTTCATTGAAAATACAAACTTGACTTTTTTGCAATGATAGCAATTTAATGTAAAGTACAGATTTCTTTTATTTCTCTGTTTCTCACAAGCTTTTGGAAAAGCTCCTTCCCTTTTCATGCAAAATAACAATAATTTTTTTTATGACTTTCTGGAAGTATTCAGATGGAAGAAAGTCTAAGAAGGATGAGCAAGATTCTCCTCACACATTGTGTACTTCCTCCTTTTTCCCCACTACCTTTTGTTTATTTTGGAAATAGATGTCATTGAGGTCTGGGAGATGTAAATACACAGATGTTGCTCCCACCAATAGCACCGTGAAACTGGTTTAAATGACACTTGTTCCTACCAGTCTTGGTTATTTTTAATCATACTATGAGAAAGCCAGATTGTGAAGGTCTTTGTCCTGCTAATGCAAGTAACTGCATGTCTATGAGAGCATAGCTCTACAATCTGAACCTTTTACCATTTTCATGGTATTTGCATTTTGTACGAGGAAGCTATACAATTGCAACCTTAAATATGTATGACACGTGTATACTATACATGTCTGAAAGCGTTTAAAGAGTAGATACAGAAAAAGGATGGGGCTGAAGAGAGGAAGCCCAAAAGTCCTGTTTCAAGAGTGGGAAATCAGTCCACGGAGAGACTGTGTGGCTTGCTCTGCAGCTCAGAGCTTTCTGTGGCTGTGCTGGGAAGGGAACATGGTTCAGGGTAATCCCAGGCCAGCTCCTCAGAGGTTTTTCTTCCTCTCCCAAATCACCTTCTCTTCCCCATGTGATTTGTGTATTGCTATCCAGGTCTCTGCGAGCTTCCTTCCAGTGCTGCTGGCCCAACCTCTTCCTGCTTGATTACTTACTTCTAATAGTTATTAAATATCCCTTCTATGTGAGTATTTTTGGAATCTTTCCTTTTAGCAGATCGGTCTCGCAAATGTATCTATTACTTTAGGGGCACGTTATTGAGACTGTTTACACAATAGTATCATACCATCCCCTCCTTCAGTGTGCTATTCCTTCTTTGGGCTTCAGCTTTTCACAGATGGGTGCATGAACCCAATTTGACGCATGCAAGATGAGGATGTAAAAAGTAGGAGGTCGGGTCCAAGCTACTTTGAAAAATTAGCCTAGAAAGTTGAAGAGTTGTGTTCTGAGGTTCTTAAGCCTGTATGGGGTTGAACACTGACCCACGTAATTAATCCTATTGATGCTGGTGGGCCTCGTTGTGTAAGTGTTTATCCATGTCAGGGAGGCATGGAGGCAATAAATTCTGAAGGCTTTCCTTTTAATTCATTCCCACTAATTTTGCACTGGTGTAATAAAGACATTCAGTCTGGTGGAATTGCTCCTGATTTAAATGGGTGTAGCTGAGAGAGCAGATTCGCAGGTTTTAACAGGCACGCATGCCAGAATTTTCTGGGCAAGCAACTTATTGAGATTCCTGTAAAGTCTTTTGAAACCAATTGTTAACATTTAGCCCCAAAGGCACTGACTATCTCTTTTATGGGCCCTATGTACGCACAGATAAAACTGCCATTAGTGTCAGCTGATATTTATATGGTATACAGCCGTATGGAAGGGATAGCCAGCCATTAGCAGGATCAGACCCCCTCACAGAAAGGCAGCTCTGAGAGCAGCACTTTGAGCTTAAACACTATTAACACCCTAGAGGAGCAAGGGGCTAGCTATGGACTAACCATCTCCCCTGGTGTTCATAAAATCAACCTTTAAAATATCCAGATAACTCCATCTACTCGTAAGTCAGCAGATATGAGTAGATAACTCCACAAAGCACACAAAACGCTGTTTAAAGGTAACGTTGGGTATGTTCAGTAGAAGGAAAGTCATACAACTCCATTAAAAAACAACATGGGCTTTTCCACTCATTTAAGCCCTCGTTTCTTATCCTTTATTATCTCATTTCTACTTTATCTCCCTGGCCTAATTTGTTCTCACTTTGAATGTCTCCATTCACTTTAATTAAGCTGTTTCTTGGCAGTGTCTTTAAGAGAAAAGGCTTTGAGGAAAAAGAGCATCTCTGTGTAATGAAGGAGGGTGGAGCCACGGAAGCGAGGTTAGAAATGTTTTTGCCAAGAGCCGCCATTTAAAAAAAAAAAAAAAAAAAAGCCCGAAAGACGAAAAAAAAGCCAGTTGGCTTTTTCCTGTGGCAGAAGTATAGATTTCTTTTCCCTTTCTGTAGGAAAGCGCACTTGCTCTCTAGGCACGTTTCCTTCCAGACTTAGGGCTCCCATATCACCGCGTGTGGGGAGGCCCCTTACTATGAGGAACTTCATGTCTCACCCAGATTTCAGGTCTGGTACCGTGAAACGGGCAGCTGACCCCGTGGAGTTACCCTGGGGTAAAAGCCGTGCAGTAACTGAGTACCAAACTCGCTGCCTAGAGAAATGCATTTCATTGCTGTTTAAAGTTCTTGCGTGCAGGATGTGACCCAGAGGCGCTGCTCACCCTCCGCTTCCCTTGGCGTTCACTTCCTTGGGCGCCGAGGGTGCCCATGCCACGAGGTGCAGGTCTAGCCCTTGATCTAAAGGTTGTCAGCATGCAGGGCTGTATGATTTCAGATGCTGAGGTTCCTTCCGTTGGAGAGGAAAGGTCAGCCTCTCCTCGCTTATGTCTGGAGTTGAATTCACCAGCTGTTTGGAGCTCTTTGCAGACAGATTTAAGTTCATGCTAACAGATACAGGAAAAGTCATTGTAAGCATTTGTTAAAGAGCTCACATTTGAAAGTTTAAGAGCGAGGAGGGGTAACTTTGAATAGTGAAAATTACCTTCTAAAACCCACCCACGAGTTAATTATTAGAAATCATATATCTTCTGTGGTGCTATTAAAGTGGAGATTAAGTAGCAAGTGTGATAAAACTGTAGAGAGAGATAACGTGCATTCTGTGAAGGGGGATGCCAGGGACAAAGGAAAACCTGCAGATGGAAGTGAAATTTTGTTTAAGCGTTTGGTTCATTTACTGTGTCTGCAGGTATTGAAGGGCACAAGCTCAGAGATGGTCAAGTCAGTTACTTTATCAGTCGTAAAGATGTAATTATGATCCCTTATTTGACTGAAGATTGTAAAAGGAGACTCAATGCTCATATTTACTATATTTTTCTCCCCCTCTATTAAAAGGACAACCAATTTTGAATTATGATAATAGCTGCACTCTTGGTTTAGGACTAGCCTCCCTGAAATTTTCAGGACCACTAATTTGTGGTTACTCCAGTGTTAGAATGGACTCAGTGGTGGTGGCCTTTAGACTGACAATGCAGTAAAAGTTTAAAGCTGCAACTGCTTCAGAGCCAAAGAAAGAGAGAAGATTGAAACCTAAAGGTTAGCATGAAATGCACTTTACTGTTATCTATGAGAACAAATGAGTTAAAAAAATTTCAAATACCAGAATACCCTACAGGGAGGAGATATAACTATTAAAGGGCTGTTATAGCTGCAATAAATGTAGGAACAATAAAAATAAATTGATGAAGTAAATGTCAGCGCTGTTCCCCTGAGCTGCCCCCACACCTTTGTCCAAAAGTAGAACATCTCCAATTACAGAGGGTGGAATCAGCCTTCAATGACAATATGACAAGGACAGAACATAGAACACTGGCACGGAGAACACAATTATGCACAGCCTTGAAAAATTGTATCATAGTACAATGTATGGAAGAAATCAATTAATGATGCAGGGCTTCCACTTCTGTCTAATAATCCTGCAAAAGAAGGATAAAACCCCCCTATGCATCGAAGAGGGAGAATGAAATAAAAAAAAGATGACCCGTAAGTGAAAGTCTGAATAATACCATGGGTCAACGTTTGCACACTTTACGGTATGCGAATATTCCTCTTTACCCATTATTATTTTTAAAACCATAGCTTTTTAAAAAGGTATTTAAATGAAACCTACTTCGTTGGTTAAAAAGCCCATTGAAAAAGATTTCTTTGGTGAAAAGGCCAAAGACAAGAAAAGGAGACAGCTCAAATCCAAAGCTATGAGCTGAAAGGCAAATGCAAAATTTAGGAGTAAATAGAGTAGATGGTAGAAGACGATTTATCTTGTGCAATTTACAACAGGTGCTAAACATTAGGAAAACCAGAGCTATTAAGCAATCAAATTAAGCTATAATTAACAGAAGAAAACTGTGCAGGAATTCTAATTAATACATATCTGAACACATCCATGATCCCCTCTGACAGCTCTGCTTTTTAAACCCCTGCCACTACCCTAAGAATAACTTAATATCCTGTGCACTCCCCAAGTATTATCCTTATAAGTATCAACTATTAGTGAGATTCCCCGTAACAGTTAAGACCCCATTTGCTAGTTTGGAGGGGGAGGCTTTACTTTGGGAGGCGTTATTCTGCTAGGGTAAGAAAGACTCCTCTTTCATTTGGAGATCTGGTTTAGAGAAGTCTTTCACAACCTGGAGTTGATCCTCCTGGATGTGTTTGTGCCCCTCCGTGCTCCGCAGTCGTCCTCTGTTCCTCACCTAATTGCCTGCTTTGCTGTTCCCCAGTGAGGCATCGCTTCTTCCCGAAGCTCGGTGGTTCTGCTTAGCAATGGTTGGCTTCATCCCTGCTGTTCTTTCTTCCTCCCCCAAACCTCTGACCTCTCCTGTCCCCCAAGAGCGCCGCCGCCTTTATGTGTGTCTCGGCCTGAATCTCTCGGAAACCCTGGAAGTCAATGCTGTCGTGAAAACCACCATCAAACTGGAACTCCCCAAGCTGCTGGGTCTGAATCCGTATCCGTTTCCCCAAGTTACTGGTAGAGGTGCAGGGTCTTGGCAATTGTCGAAGAACTAGAGAACAAGCTCCATCCTAATTGTTCTTTAAACTCTTTTTTTTTTTTTTTCAACGTTGTGTTTTTGTAGCCTGGCTTACTATTTTCTATTTACTGATTTGTGTTTCCTATTTCCTAATCAGAAAGCCTTAATTATGTGTACTGGGTTCAAGGGTATGCGCAGGGCTGAGAGAGGTTGTGTCTACATTTATTAGTGTAGTACAGTGCAATAGAGGTATATCTTTTGAGCAAACCCCTTGATTTTTGAGGACCTCATGAGCCCTCTAGACACTTTTTGGAGGATTTTGTTTGGAGCAGCTGTGCTCTTGTCTGGTGGACTGAATTCTCGTGAGTGTTTGGAGTGTGCTGGGTGTGCCTCAGGACAACACCTTCTGGTTGGCTTCATGTGAAAGGAGTCCAGTTTGTAGGCTCTGAAATCGCCTAAGTGCAGCATATAGGGTCAGTCAGGATATTTGCTCCAAAAGCACGTTCCTGCTCTGAACGGAAATGGTATGGTAGACATGCATGGTAGACTGATAGGACAGGAGTGATAGTGAAGCTCAAATGAGCTTAAATTCCTGCTTTGCCAGTGACCTGATATGTGATCTTGAGCAAGATGTTGGATAAAAAAAACCTGTCTCTTGGGTACTCCTGACCGATAACTGTGTGAGATGAGCGGGATTGTGACAAGTTTGCTTAGGTTTAGTTGAAAGCAGAGTTTGACTGCCCTGTATATAAGCTTCCCAAATGGAGATAACGATGCTTCTCTACCTTGCAATAGTGTTGTGAAGATCAACTGGTTAATGACTGTATGGCACTTTCAAGTACTATCATTATAGCACTATAGTCTCTCTTAGGGAGGATTTGTTTTTTTTACAAAATTAATTGTAAATCCAATAGAAAATAATTCAGCCTCTGAAATTCTGTTGAGATAATTATTGTGAAGACGGTATTAGTATAGTGCCTTTTAGATGATTCACTACTTTAATTATTAGTTTCTAATTCTATGCAAATATCATTTAAAAACCCTCTAACCTTCTTATGAGTTGGTTACATTACCCCCTTAAATACTTAGCTGACTTGTTCAGCTCCCATATTATGCTCTTCAGGTATATTGTTCTAGCAGACAGCGGAGCTCCCTGAGAAAACAGACGTCTTGCACTGGTGCTTGAGACAAGCCCCTTTGTTTAGATTTTGCTTGCAGTAGCTGCCAGTCTTGGTCGTGGCTGCTTGTTGACTGCCCCTTGCAGAGCTTGGTCGTCCTTTCTCGCCTGCCTCCGTACGCGCACAAGAGATCCCCGCGCTGCAGCCCTGCGGCCTTGTGTCCTCTGCAGGGTCATTCATGGGGGAACGAGCTGGGTTTTCAGGACATGAGGGAAAGTATCTCCTGCTGCACTGAGTGCTGAATGGCTCAGTCCGCATCCTAGTTTTGCAGCCTCTCAGATTCTTTTTCCTCCTTGAACACAGTCTAAAATAAATAAATAAATAAAAAAATCACACAGACGATTCACAACCAAAAGTCCCCAAGGTCCCAGCACAGCCCTGCAGTTTAGGGAGGCAAGTTCCCCTTCCTGGACCTCATTCTACTTGCACCGAAGTTGTAGGAGCCAAAACAGGCCATCCCTGACTAGAATATTTCCATTAGCCAGTAACTCAGAAATGGCATGAAAGTGAGATGCGAGCCAGACTGTGCTCACTGCAAAGCGCTGGTGCCAGGCCTGCTTCAGCAGGGGGGCTGGCTGAGCCTGCCAGCCCGGAGGAGTGACCTGCTGTTCAGCTGGACCCCAGCTACCTCGTCCAAGATGCACGATAGCACCACCTTCCCCGTGCCCACGCTGCCACCCAACCAAGCGGTGCCAATCCTATCAAAGCAAAGACTGAGATGTGGTCAAGGAGAGAAAAGAGGTAGTGTTTTTATTTTCCAAGGGGATTAAGTAATTAACATAACTGAGCCACTCACGCTTTTAATTGTTTGTCAATAAACTGTCACACTTTCCTGTCCCAAACACAGTAGGTCTGTCATGTGCTGTTCCCCTTTGTGGCTTTGTCTGGCAGCGTGGGCTGGAGGAAAGCTCGGTGCTGAGCTTTTTCTCCTGCCTTTATTTGCTCTGGAAGCTGGCTTAGCTCTATGGTCAGCTTTTGTGTGCAGCTGTATCTTCCTGTATGTTCATACTGAATATCTTCAACCTCAACTTTCCCTCTGTTAGGCTAGGTATGACAAAAGCCTATGGTAGCTTTTTTAGGACAACGAGGAAACACATCTATTGTGAAGGCTAACCACCTGCTGTGGGCAGGGGGCAGGGTTAGGGAAGCTCTAACACTCGATGGAAATCACTTGAAAAAAATTAGGATTAAGACTTGGTTCTTTCTGTCTGCTTTGGAATCTGCCATGTGGATTTTGAGGCAATTAAACTAATTTAACATGATCTGGCTGCATTTGCCGGAGCTCCTATTGTTATCCTATCTCTTTGTAGGAGATCAGTTTTGAGTGCTGTGGTTTGTTGACTGGTAAACGTCCTTTGCTTCTCCCTTCTTTCTTGTTAAGATTTCTGGTAAAACTTTTTGAGAGGTGGTGGGCTTAGGTGGGCCATGGTGTAAATCCTGCTAGAGTGCCCTTGTTTTTCCTGTTGAGTTGGACTTGGAGGACAGGCTGTTGCTTGTCACCTCCAGGTTCTTCTGGGGCTGTTGGCGAACACTCTCTCTGCGGTTCAGCTGTGCTGGTGGAAGTGGAAAAGCTGGCTCAGCCTGCGGCTGGCTGCCGGCAGTGCTGGCCACGTGAGCCCTCCCTACCTCACGTCAAGCCACACGAGCTGGCTTAGCTTAGGCAACCCGGGTAAAGCAGCTGAGCGGCGATTTTAATCACAACCTCTTGAGACTGATGGGGGAATTCTGAATTCTGCATCAACCGGCTAGATAGAAACAGCGAGCAGGCCAAGGGCGAAATGGCTGGGATAAGTCAGCAATGTGCGAGGACGAAGCGGGGGATCAGATGGGAGCGGCATGGTGAAGCACATGTCAGGCAAGACAGTTCACAAGGCAGTGATAGCACAGAGGAGGTCTAAAGGACAAAAAGGCTGGTTATTTAGTGCCTGGCAGGAACCAGCTAAGAGACTAGCGCTGGAGAAGATGGTGAAGGGTAAGAGGCAGCTTGAGGAGGCTTGGGAGGAGGAGAGTAGAGGCTGGAGCGAGGAAGGCGAGGGTCAGGAACACCATCGGATGTTCATTCCTGCACAGCCTGTCCTTCCAAACTGCTGACCAAAGGAGGAATTCTAGTCTACAGTTTTCCATATAAATGTATCTGCTTAGAAAGACATGTTTTAATTGCATTCTGAATAATTTCTAGACCTGCTCATTCTGCTTGGCTCGCTGCCAGGCTCATGCATAAACAGCCTCCTCAAAGCTTAGGAACATTACTCCCAGGGCTTTTGCCATTCAGCGGGCAAGTGAAGCCTTCCTGGCGAACCTGTATGCATCATTAATGGTTCTCTTGAAAACTGAACCTGAAGAAATCATTAAGGGGGTCTAGCCTGGCAGGGATGGGTGGTGGCTTTCGGCTGGTTATTTGAAGAGGTGCCAGCGGAGTCAAGCTGGAACCCAATGCGGAGCCAGCTGGACATGTGAAATTTTGCATAGATGGGAAGGCTCCAACTGAGGCGCTGAAATGAAACATTTGTGTTCAGAACTAACTCACACCCTCACAAATCATGCTCTCCTTCAGAGCAGGCAGGCTTGGCAGAGGCGTCCTGGGGCACAGGCAGAGGGGTGGACCTTCCCTTTCCCTGGCCCTACTTGAGGGGACTTGCGCTGCCGCCCTGTTTAACCCCCTGGTTGCTTTCCTGCCGGGTGGGGGCTAAAGGCAGTTGCCTTGTCTGCACATTTCCCCCTCCGGAGCAAGGCTGCGGGCAGGGTTACTGTACTGAGTGAGTGGGAGGACACCAGAGAAGCTCAGGGCTGCACTCTGAAATATTTTAGCACAAAACATCTCAGGCTGAAGCACGAGCGAAATCTCCAAGGGAGCAACTTCTTTTACTTTCTTGGGATGTCTCCATGACTGCTGAAATTGAGGCTTTCTGTTCCACAGCTAGTTATCATAAAAGGAGATGAACAGGAGGGCTGAAGGACAGCAGGAGGCTGGGAAACCCTAAAAGAAAGAGGTTATTGCTGGCACTTGGACTGACACAGACAAGAAAGGAGAGCAAAAAAATGCCTTTTGAGTCTTGGAGCACCTGCCTTGTTTTTATTTTGGGGGAAAACCCAGAACAGGCTCAGCCTTCAGACCTATACCTGGATGGTGTAGCAAGAGCGGGAGCTGCTGCGTCCCAGACGCAGCCTCCGGAGTCACCGTGACTCCTGGGACGCTCAGGGTCGCAGTCCTGCCACTGCTTCCCGTTAGTCCCGGGGGTTAGCGGGTGCCTTGGGCCTCAGCGTGCAGCAAGGGCCGATGCTCTGCCTGCTTCTCACCTTCCTGCTCCAAACACCCCCGTGCCCTGAAGCGAGGGTAGAAACGCAGCCCCCTTGCTCCTAGCATGTGGAGCCAAAGCCGGGACGGTCTATCTGCAATTATTTCCTAGGGGTGGGAGGTACTTGCACTGAGGCATGGTATGTAGCCAAATCTGCATCCAGTCCTTGGTGAGCAATTAGCCATGCTCACCTCTTGATTTGCAGGAATACTGCTGGCATAAAACTCGCTGTGCTAAGAGGAGACCCATTAAGGAGTCTGGTGCAACCTCCCCATGCTGCGTATCCCACTCATGGCTATAAAACGCCAACTCTCAAGTGCCACTTGTTTTTCCTAGCATCCCACTGAGAACTCTTAAAAACTTTCACGTATCAAAGGCGTCCACGTTTGTTTACACTTTCCACCCCAGGATAATATACCCTTCAGATGTGCACCCGTCTATTCAGAAAGGATTACTTTCTGGGGCCACCGCAGCGCACGGAGTCAGCACCTTGCTTAGCGTAAAACAAAGTTGCTTTGCCAGAAGTTAAGATTTCACAGTTGCCTTCACGTTTCCTTTGAGCCCAGAATAACACGGATGGCCACAAAGTGTCACTCCTGGTGTAAACTCCTGTCTGTCACCCCCAAAAGATGAACGTTTCCTTTCAATGCAGGGACTGTGGTTTGCCTGCGCCTAAAGGCTCCTCGTTGTGCTCATACGCCTGTGCCCAGCGAATTTACTGCCGGGAAAGCAGGGTCTTGCCCTTTCCTCCCTCTCCCTCGTGCCTGCCAGCTGCCCCGTTGGGCAAGGGCAGGAGCGTCGCCCCCGGGGTGCGAATCCCGCGGCCCGAGGGAGCCCCGGGCCGCTTCCCGCCCCGGCCCGGCGGGAGCCTCCGCTCGGGCGGCTGGCAGGGCTGCTCGCCCTCCGCCTTCCCCTCGGTCCCGCCAGGTCTCCTACCTCTGCTTTGTAATCTGCCACTCCTTGTGTGACGCATATGGAACAGCCTGTCTTCTCCCTTTCCTTTTTGTCTCTGAAGTGAATATATAAATAAAAAGATTTTCTGGGCTGGAAATATGTTAGCTGAAAACGCTGCGGAAACATCTCATACTCTAAAAGTTTCGTTCTTGGAAATGATTATAAGTGTCTTCACCTTGCGTACATGGATATCCTAAAGCTAAGTATATGCATATCTGCTTGCAGGATCAGGAACCTCAGTTATTATTAATAATTAACGATTAATTAATTATTCCCACCAGGCATTGATCCAAACCTCTAGTTTATAGCTGGACATACAATAACGCAAATTAAGAGCACAGCGTGAGCCTTTAGAGTGAATAACCCTCACTTTCTTTGGCTGGTGTCATACGTATCAAAGTCTATTTTTTACTTTGCAGTGAGCTTCCTCTTTCTTGGTTGTCTTTCATTTGTCAACAATGGTTTTCTTTTCAAATTTTTTGTTTTGTAACTTGTATGCGATTTTGGTGCTCGTCAGAGTGAGTGATTAATAGCGCGGGTGAGAGCCAAGCCTAGCGAGAGCAGTCACTGTACAGAGCTTTCCCACACAGCTCCTTGCCAATACCCTTCAGTTTTGACCTGGAATACCCAGTTATCCCAGGCCTGGGCCTCTCTTGAGCAAAGACTGCTAATTGTACTGAAGTGTATGCTGGTTTTGTGATCTGGACAAATGTCCACTAGGGACTCCGCAGAGATCACATCGCTTCTATTTTCAGCTCTTATTAATTTATAAAGAACCAAATGGATTTTTTGATGATTAAAATAAAACCTAAGTTACTCCTGGGTGGAAGTTTTCTATGCCAAGAATCAAGTGAGGTACAAACCCAGGAACAGAGGAGCTTTTTACTGAAGAAAAAAAAAATCAGACTCTTCAGATTCAGTTATCTATCAAATACATTCTAGCTGGTTAGATGCTGGAATTTATTAGTCACTTGACGAGATTTTTTTTCAAAGCTGGTCAACTGATTTTTTCCTGTTAAAGAACAGTAAACCTCAAACCTCTTCCAGTCCGTTCAGCTGCAGATTTTCCAGAGGCTGGGAATAAACGCCTGCCACTAGCTTAGCCGCTCTCGCAGCGTTCTTGTCTTGTTCCCGCAGACGTACCCTTATCCGCGTCCTTCAGTGACTGCAGCTGCTTACGTTTTGGGGCTGGAGGGATTTTGGAAAGCGGGAAGGAAAAGACAAGGAGTCACAAGGAGGAAACGTTGATTTGGAAATTAGAAAATCCCTCCTCCCCCTGCTTTTGCTCAGGTGTGCCTGTTTGCCTGCTGATGGATATTGAGCAGATCATGTAAGCCTGTCCTCGTGGCCGGTTTGAGTCGTGGTTTTGTGCCGTTTGCTGCTGTCCGCGAGCAGGGTTGCGGGCGCCGGGCTGCTCGTGCGGGGAGGGAGCCCCCGGTGCCCCGCACGCTGCTGACGGCGGTTTGCGGGGGGTTATTTTCACCCCTTCTGTGTGACTGTCTTTTGCACTGTTATAGAGGTGGCAAACTTAGAAGTGCTGTTTGGGAACTACCTTCTTGGCAAGGATAGTAATGGGGCAGGTGGATTTTTTTTTCTTTGTTTGTAGGATGGAGCGACACGAAAGGCCTCCTTTAAAAGAGACAACAGTCAGTGATAAAGATGCAGGATTATACCTCAGAGGGCAAACTCTGTTCTCCTGACTGTTTGTGGTTATGCTAGGTTGAACATGTGGAAAAGTGAGAAAGGGGCTCGGTTTGGCCTCACTGTAGTGTCAGGAAGGAGACTGTCTTTTCCCCGTTGCTGAATTTCATCACAGCGGTCCTCTCATGTGCTTTTTAGGGTTCCAGTAAACTCCAAATACACAAGTAATTTTAAGAGGTTGTGTACTGTATTAAAGAACAGATCGTACTGTTGCTCTTAAGCAGAGGTCGTTCAGGGCTCAGTAGGATAACTCTTCTGAAATCTCTAAAATAAACGCCAGGAGGACTAGTTAGGAAAGAAATCAGAAAGCCTACCCTACAGACATGCACAAATCCCACCACACGAGGGGAAAAAGGACACCGAGCACAGACAGGAATTGAAGCAATTAATCCCTTACTTAAAGAATAATAAGCAGCCAGATTTTACATACTGAAAGTGGGAACAAGGTAAAAGGGGTTAAAAACTAAAAAGCAAGGACAGCAGACACCAATTAACACAATGCTAATTGACAATTTCCCCAAGCCTCCATGAAACATGCCAGACCTATTTCCCCAATTACTAATTAAATCAAACCGCACGCACAATACTAATTTCCCTAACTTAGGGAGCTCCATAGACAAATAAAATGTGAAACTAACTTAAACATGTTGTCAAAGTGCAGGAAAAATAATGAGTTATAATTTAAAGCGAGTAAACTTGAGCTCTGGATAAATTCTTTAAACTTCTGGCCCGTCTGGGGAGACGAGGGAGATCTCTGCAATCCCATTCCCTTCCCTGTTCCACACATGTGGGATCCTAAAGAAAAAAAAAAAAAAAAAACACGTCCTGGGCTCCTGTACTGCTTCTTGCCTCCCCCGGTTGAAGCATACGCCACCCATCACGGAAGCCGTCTATAAATGACATTGTTTGAGAACTGCGCAGCACCAACTTAATTGCGGCTGAAGACAAAGGGAGAACTTTTCTGCAAAACTCTGCTCGAGGTCTTTCAGCCGGAGCCTGGCGCTGCGAAAAGCAGGAGGTGGCCGCTGCGTCGCCCGGCTTCGAGCAGGGGCCGCTTGCGCCGGCTGGCGCTCGGCTCTCTCCCAGCCTCCCCGTGTCCTGCCCTGTCCCGCGAGCCCCCTGGCCTCCGGAGACCAGCCCTTCAGCCCCGTTACCGCTGTCCCCCCTCGCTCCCTTTAAGCACTGCTCTGACCCTTTAGGGTCGTGGCCAACCAGCAGGACCGGAGGCGGGTTCAGTGCAAGTGGGGCTGCTCTTGTTTTGTCCTGGTGGCCCCAAGCTGGGTGGAGACCCAGCAGCTCAAACCCCTGCAGCGAAACAGCCCTGCCTAGCCCCCCGGGGTTTGATGCGAGATGCTATTAACGCCGCGAGAAAGCAATTATGCAAGGTTTGTCTGGCTTGCTGATTAACAAGGGAGTTTTCCTGAAAAACGGTCTAGAAAAGGATACCTGTACTTTATTCTTAACGTTCAATGAAACACAGGTACTGAGTAGAACGTGGAGGAACTGTTTACCCGGGGTTTTGTTTGAGAGCAAAATTAGCTAGAGGGTAGGTGTGAACACCCCGAGATGCTTTACGCTAAACTACACCTTGTCTGGGTGTGGAGGCTCAGCAACGTGATCAGGGACAGGTATGCTGTTCTATATTAAAACGTTTTAACGGTCAGTGTTTGACCAACACCAGAGATGCGTTCCTCATAGGGTGTGCTGCTTATCTGTCCTTGCTCTTGCTCAGGATAAAGGCAGGCCTGCAAAGTTCACGGTTGCTAGCTGATTAAGGGAGCTGTGAAAGAGGAGCAGAAGGACAGCTCAAAGTCTTCTAGTTCATTGTGATTTATCAAATCACTGACCCCTCCCCCAACATGAAATAAGAATGAAATAGTAATGTGATAGGTTAATGCTGATAATTAAAGAGAGTTTAAGACTAAGCATGAGACTGAACTATGTGTGTGGGTGGCTGGAATGGTTGTTTGATGTGAAAGTCAATGACTGAATTATTCAAAGAGAGTGATTTTCAAATGATAATTTTACATTTTACATAACTGATTTTGATTTATTATAGCAGCACCCAATAGCACTGCTTGAGCTATAAGAGACTCAGCTCTTTCGTTACATACGCCACTTTTACTTAGGCATGAAAACTCACTCGGAACTAAAACTGAAAAAAAAAAATCGGGAAAATTGAGGCCCATAAGTACTTCCTGTGTTGCAAAACTTTGCCTGTTTCTGGGAGGTTCTGCCGACTGTGAACAAAGACAAGGGAACAGGCATAACTATCACTTTGGCTGCTCGTGCTTTTCAAGTGAAAAAGGCAGAGAAAGATCTTGTTTCAAGTAAAATCAGTTGTTTATGAATCTATAAAGCGGCCTGCTGGTTAGTTATGTTTCTGGATGCAGGCAACCACTTGAAAACCATCCAGATGCTCATTTGGGTCTCGTGGTGTTGGCCTTTGCATCAGGCACTTGGAAATTCACTCAGCTTCCGTATGAATATATCCAGAGAAGCTTATTCCTTGCTTGCTTTCTTCATTTATGTTTTCTCCTAGTCCTTTAAACAGATTCGCTGAATTTATCTATTATTTCTACCACCAGCAAGCCTGTTTTTCCACAGTGGATTTCTCAGAGAGGAGCACATGGAGCCCTCTGAACTGATAAATGGAGAAATGTAGTAACTCCTGGAAAGCAGGGTGAAAAAACCTTCATGTTTGTGGTAGGATCCATCATATTCGTGATGCCTAGAAATGTTGCAAGTAAGAACCTCCAGGGTTCAGTGCTAAGGGCCAAGCTCAGTTATCTCGGTATATGTTTGGGATAGCTCTAGTGATAGGATGTCTGCTCCAGAGCCTGGCTCCTCATTCTTGGTGGTTCCAGGATGGTGGTTTGAATCCTGTCCAGGCCTGTCCTGAGGGCTCTCACGGTCTGATAGCTATTCAGGGGTACGCACTGCATCTGGGCAAGTGGGTAGGGGATTGCCACAGACCACTTCATATTTAGTACTGCTTGGCAATTCTGCTTACTGGCAGAGCCAACAGGAAAATAAACGTTGCAAGCTGGTAGGAGGAGGATATCACATCGATGCAATTGGGTCTGTGGCTGCAGGGCTCAGAGATTGAAGGGGACTAAATAAGGGCAGGCAGTCCCCTTAGTTTGGGACAGGACATAGGCTTTCCACAGTACTAGAGGCTAACCTCATGCTATGCTGGAGCTAGTGCCATCCCAATGAAAGTCCCATAGCTCTGAAGAACATAGCTTTAGGATGACACTGAAAGCTCTGAAAATCACTCTAATGTATTCCTTACATATGGAAATTGTTTTGCGCATCTCTAAACAAAAATAGCCTCTAAAAGTGGGTGGAAAGTATATGTTTATTTTTAGCATTAAATGGACCCTCAACAATTTTAGTGGTCTGTTACCGAATATTTGAAGCTATGGAGGCATACCGGCACCTTATCTGAAGGCATCTGGTCTGAAAATCAGGCAGTAAATTGTCCGTGAGGAGGTTGTTTCATGGGATTGTAAGGTAATTGCTGTGCCTGACTGTTCCAAAAATACTTCAGGGACGTCCTGGGGCATTTGGGTATTTTTGCTCTTTGACCACAAACAAGAAGTAGAGGACAGCCTGAAGGGGAAAATGGAGGCCTCTATCCCTGGTTCTGGTGCTGCACGTGGGAGACACGCATCTAAAGGGATACGTGTCAGCTGTGATCTTTGTCAGGGCAGGTATTTGAGTCCAGGTAGTTCTGTTTTGGGAACGTTTCTGCCAAGGACTAAAGAGGGAAACTACTTAAAGTGGTGGAGGACCAGATCCTTTCCCTTGATGCATTAAAAATAATCACTGCTGTTTCCTGAGGCCAGATTGTTAACCCCTTTTATACCCATTGGGGAACAACTTGGTCACACAAGTAGTTCAGCTGAGCCCAACAGGACTGCTCCAGGGAATAAGTGTTCATCTGTGTGAATACATTGCTGCCTAATGGGACTGCTCAAAGACTCGAGTGTTAGTCATCCTGAGTTAAAGAGGCTCTAAGTGAACTTTTCTGAACCCAGAGGGAGTTTTGGTTTGGGTTAAGTTTGAAAGATGAATGAGAGAGATAAATACGTTGGTTCTTCCTCCATCCCTCCTGGCTCTTATATCTGGCCTGCCAGAGCCCCGAATCCCATCCCACAGTGCAGGCTGTGTCCCCCGGGACTTGGAGCCAAGCACGATTTACTACTGTGCCTGCAGCTTGTATCTTTTGGGGTCTTTGCTGTAGTTATTCTTTGTGCCCAGGAGGTAACGGATGACAGGAGAAGGGCTGGAGAGGGGCAGCGAGACTTTGTGAGGGAAGAGGAGGAGGGGGAGGGATGGAGAATCCTTGGCTGGCAAAATAAGAAATGGAGAGAGTAAGTCTGAGGGGTGGACTCTGTCCCTCCTGTTGGGATTGTTCCCCTCAGCATTAGAAATGAAATACTGGATGGGTGCAAGAATTGACAGGAGCCATGCTATGAGACGTGTAGCGAAAAGGCTCTGTGCTCCTGTCCTCGATGAGAGCTCTCACCACTGGCCTTACAGGATCAATCTCCCAAGCTGAAAGATTATGTAATTTCTTGTACAAGGTACAGCTGTTCCAGCAAAGGAGGTTGCAGGACAGCCATATCCCAGTGTGCATAGGTCGATGTTACGTGTAGAAAGGTGTGGACGCTGGGTCCCTCTTGGTCTAGGAGAAAGCTGTAGCTGTTGGGTAATTTCAGAGAAGGCTTCTACCTCTCTTGTTTTGATCATTAATTCTATCTAGGGTCAGAGAGTTCTTCCCTAATGAAAGTTTCAGTGAGATTGGTTTGTTTTATGGAAAAGCTTCAGTTTCAGTGAATCAGCAATTTCTGATGAAAAATCTTTTGCTGGAAAATTCCCAAGAAGCTCTGACTCTGACCTCAGAGATGCTGCCTTCCTTCATATGCATTGATAGGATTTATGGCACACTTCCTATAGTTTATAGTTCTATAGTAAACTGAGCTGCTGTATGATTTTTGTCTATCCTCTGGCCATGGAAGAAAAGTAGCATCACGGGACTATCAAAACTTGCATGATTTAACATAAGTCTTTGCTGTGGAGTAGGTGGGTTACCAAATCAACTGAAAGCTGCACCAGGTGAACTAGGCTGAATGCACCAATACATTTAGTTAAGAGTTTTTTTCTTCTCTCTAC
This sequence comes from Struthio camelus, assembly GCF_040807025.1. Lineage (NCBI taxonomy): Eukaryota > Metazoa > Chordata > Aves > Struthioniformes > Struthionidae > Struthio > Struthio camelus. The sequence continues at coordinate 131,935,059 of NC_090944.1, forward strand.
CTCCTGTCGGGCAAATTATTTTATCCTTGAATTCCCTCAGCTTTTTCACCCCATTTCTCAGTGGGAGCCAGGAGAGGAGCTGGAGCAATGTCCATGTAAGCCCATGAATGAACCCTTCAATGAAGGCATAAGGATGCTGAACCCCCTGACAGCTCCTGACTTCACCGGGCACTGCAGGTGCTGCCTCATCTGGTGAACTGTCCTGCAGAAATATTTCCGGTGTCATCAGCTCTTTAATTAGAAAAAAGAAGTGGTGGCAGCATCTTGAGTCTGTAGCGCATTTTCTCAAGGCTGCTTGTATAGAGAGGATGCTAGTTGTTTGTTTATGCTATGGACCTGTCAAGATTGCCTTAGTGGCTGTAAATAGCCGTGAGAAGACACAGCCTCTGCTACAAAAAACTTGCAAAGCCTGAGAGAAAAAATATACGGTATTCCCATTTTACAGCTGTAGCCCAGGCACACAGATATTATATTATTTGCCGAAGGCTGCAAGAAAAAAAAATCCTTAGTTTGGAATTGAAGTGAAATCTGCAGAATAACATCATCATCCTCAAAGTGTGCAATCACACCAGCCACTTTGAAGTTATAAGCTTCTGTATTTACCTCTTTAAAGACTACAACAGAAGGAATGTGGTAGCAGGAGAGCTCTAAGAGCCATAGAGTGAGGTTTGCCCACAAAAGAGGGAAAAAAGTACTGTAAAAGGCACAATATATAAACAGAGAGACAATATCACTGATGTACGTTGTCAGGGCTGAGGCACCTGCTGTAGATAAGACTGCCTTCCTTATGTGAGTAGTTCCATTAATTTTAATGGAGATTTTAATTAGTCATTTTGGAAAATATCAGAATGCATGTAGGTAAGCAGACATCTAAGACCATTTCAGATGATCCCTTCACATGTCTAATGGCTCTGTCCAAGGTTTCCAAAAAGTTTGCAAATTGGGTATTTGACAGCTGTGCCATTGAGATACTGAAAGGGTAAGAGACTTCCTCGAGGTCAAGCAGTGTGTTAAAGACGGAGCCAGGAGCAGAGCTCAATGCTCCGGCTGCCCAGAGTATGGCTCATCCAGAAGGCCAAACTCCCTCCCTGTAATCATACAGAAAAGTAATCAAATTACTGCCTTTCATGTCACATTAGTGAAAATGGATACTAGTATGATGCATATTAATATAATATGATGGGAAATTGCTAATACAATTAGACCATCACATTTTATTAGTACCAGAGTGACAACATACATTGAAGAACAGCTCACTTAAGCTATGACTAGGAGCAAAAATGAGGCTTGTGCGTAGCTCTCTATTCACGAGAAAGAAAGGGGCCCAAGAAACAATGCGGGTGCTAACGACGTGGGAACGGGGACAGTTATTTAACGTTCTCTAACTATTTCCAACCCGCTGGTCTGTTACCCATGGCCAATAGCGCTTTTTAGTCATGCTGAGGCCAAGAGAAGTGGTATTTCATAGCCACGGGGCAGTGTGGTCATACTGTGGTACGTAATTACTGGATAAAATTGCTAGCTTAGTCTGAGAAACAAATACACTCTATTTTGTTTCCTGCCTCTGCCCTTCGTGGCCGTGTAGGTGCATCCCTGTACCTCCGAGTTTTGGCATCCTTTTCCTGCTTTTGAGGAGAACTGAAAGATGCAGCTGATCCTGGCCGCTTCCCCCTCCAAAATTTTGCCTAAAACCTGGAGGAGAGGAGGAAACGGGGACAGTGTTGTCCTAAAGAGAGTGAATGCAAGTAAAGCGTGGGCAGAAGTGTGTAATAAGAGCATGGAGGCTGAAAACTCTGCAAATTTGCAGTTGTCTCTAAGCACAAAGGGACATCACCCCACCGAAACTGCCCTGAAGGCTTCTCCTTTAGGCTTCTTGGCTCATGTCAGTCCTCCTCTTTCCCCTATGAGCGCTTGCTCACCCAAGCAAGCATTGCGTACACTGACCCTTTGGAAATGTTGTCCAAAATCACTGTGAAATGAATCTTCGCCTCAAAAGTTACGTCTCACATAGGTATATTTTTTCCCCTGGTACATACAGAGAGGCATAAAAAATATGGGGAAATCAAAACGTACATCTATATAGGCAAGGAGGGTATAAATTTTCCTTAATACATTTTAACCTTTTATTTGGGTTTATATCGCCAATGCACATTTTACCTAGTTACAAAATTACCATGTACAGGTTTTTGTGGGTTACACATTGAAAGAAGTTATCCTAGTTCAATCTACTCTGACAAACAATACCGATTATATAGCAAGGATACATTTTGTAATTATAATGCACTTCAAACTTCTTTGATTGACATGCAGCATATTTAAACAGGGATGATCAAAAATTATGTTCACAGCACTGTCCTTGTCTTCATCTCTGTAGCACAAAAGCCTGCCTCAGTGAGTAGCAGAGACCAGTCAGCCTGACAGCTGTGCATAGATGGCATTCAGTTTCATAGAAAAATCCCGCTTTTAAATACAAGACAACTGAGTTTGGAGAAAGATGTACCTTGTGGAAATAAATAAAGGAGGGCTCACGGTATTGTCAGCTGGCCGTACTAAATCAATAACGCACGTGGTCCGTCTTGTACACCCATTCAGCTTCTCATTTATTCTGTTGTAAGTTATAGGAACACCTGCCTGGCAGACCAGTCCGGTAACAAGGGCTCTTGGAGAGAGGGGTCCAAGACAGCGCGCCCAGCCCGCTCCGCTGCTTCCCTGGCTGCGTGCCTCTGTACGGCCTGAAGATGTTAATGTCCTTTACCTCCAGATCAGATCAATCTGCACCCGTTGTTTTGCCAAGCCAGGGACACCTGGACTGGATGCTCTGTGTTCTTGCAGGCTTATAGAACAAAACCAACAAAGAGCGCGTACTTGTGTTTTAGTGTTCTTCTGGAGCCCTTAAGGGGGGGTTGAGCGCACCAAAGCGCTCTGAGAACCCTCTAGGAAAAAGGATGCTTTTTTTAATCATCATCTTTGTTTGCAAAGCGGTGACATTCATTCTCGCATCAAAGGAACAGTCGCCAGGTAGACAAGTCTCCTGTTTGTTTTAGTCGGCAACCTGTTGCTGCCTTAAGTCTCTCAGCGAAACCTTACGCAGGAAAAAAAACTTCTCTCTCGCGCTGCTGATGAAAATGATTTTGTGCTCCCGGGGTTCATTAGGGATCAGAATATCCTCTTGAAAAGCGTTGCTGCATGAGGAGGGTGAGCAAAACCCAGCCACGCGGTGACAGGAAATGTGAATTTCCACCAGAACCAGACAAACAGTTTTTCAATTTACACGCGACCTGTAACCAACCAAGGCACCCCGTTGCAGTTCACCTTTGATACGGGATCAATTAGCTCCACTTCTAAGTGAGGTCGCGGGCAAACCCCCTTTCAGTACAAGTTGGAGGCAGGTAGGACCTTAGCATGGAGGTGTCTTAGTCTGCCTTTGCTTTGCAGACAGAATTCAGGCCTGCAAACCTCTGAATTCAAACAGCTGAACCTCTCAGCAGACATTGTGTTTCTGAACAGGTTCTTTTTGTTCTCTTCAGAGACTCTGTCTCTGAAATATTATCTATCATAAAAAAGCATGACATGAATTTACTACAGCAGTCAGGTGCAATTTTTAAATACAGTACTTATGTTGATGATTGTGTCTTTTCCAACTTGGAGAAACAAGGAAGAATTGGTGCTTTGAAAAACAGTTGTTATTTCATCAATGCAATGTTAAGAAAGTGACGCCAAATATTGGTGTAAAACTGAGCAGAGGAAGAGATCCTTTCCTGGAGGATTATGGCACTAGGAAATATTTAAAGCAAAGATGTTTGAAATTTGTTAGATTAAATTAGAGCCCAGAAATAGTGTGTGTTGTATTTCTGTTTCTTGTTAATAGTTTCCATGATAAAAATAGTTATGTTTGTGATTTGCATTTAAAGCTGTTTGTCATCGACAAGTAAAAGAAAACATGTTTCCATGTGCACGTGTGCTTACACAGATACGTCGTGCATTTTTAACACTACCTTTAGCTGAGTGAGGTGCTTCGTAAACGTGAGTTAAGCACAGAGCTCTGGTGAAATAGGTTAAGATGGGTTATTTTGTATTTGGTGAGTGAGAAACTGAGGCAGGAGAGAAGCTTGCGCAGGGAAGGAGAGAAATGACTTAACCTTGGGTTGGCTCGAGGCCGCACGGGGAAGTCGGTGGCGAAATCCAGGTGCTTTTGTGGTCGGTTGTGTTCACACTGCTCCTGCTGGAGTCAGCGTGTTTCATGTGTGCACAGACAGTGGAATAATCAAATCCTGGTCCTGAGCTCTGAACCATCACACTTCTCACCTTTATGAAGCAGTACATCACAAAAGCAACGGTATTTTTAAAAGCTATTTGGCTCCGAGACCCAAGGAATTTCAGGAGCTGAGCTCTTAGCTGCATTGGCCTCCTATTCAGCTGTCGTCATAATAAATATGTATCTGTAAGGTGATGGGGGCCTCAAGTCTAACAATTAAAAATGTTCTTTCTTTTTTTTTTTGGTGTAATATTCCGCTGAGTACTGCTGAAGAACTGTGCTTGTGATTCTGCTCATTAAATTAAATAAAATATTTATATTTTATACTTACTTCAACTTCTAAGTCTGACAGTGAAAAGAAAATATTTTCTAAGTAGTTTAAGGTGTGAACAGTTTGTAAGCCAAACTATGAAAATAAGTGTGCTGATATTAAGAGATAAAGATCACATGAATATTTACAGATCGTTTCCTAAATGTAAGCTGTAATCCCCCAGTCCTCTGGAACGGATTGAAAATGTGGGTGATGAAGGTGAGGAAGAAAGGTGCGTGATGAAGAGTGAGTGAAGGAGCATTCTTTATTTGCTTTTTTTCCTATTATATGTCAGCTTTCATGCAGAGACTCTGCTTCCTGTTGAACGCTACTGGCTCCCTTGGGCTTGTTTAGGTGTCATCTTTTGCTGCTATTACTGGCCCTCGACCTCTCCCTTTGGGTCCCGTGAAGTTCTTCCACGCACCCACAGCCTCCACGGAGGCTTCTGCGGCTTCCCCAGTGGAAGATGGGGAAAGAGTTCAAACACCATCAAACATCTTTCCTGTTTTAGTTACTTCAGAGAAATCAGTATAACTCCCTATGAGTTGTGAGGCGCTAATTCTGCCTGTTTTCGGATGCGTTCAATTTTGAAGCGGGTAGGAGAGCGCCTCCCCCATCTCTTGCGTTCGGATACCGATTTCGTTGTGTTCCCTGGTTGTTCCCAAGGAAGTTTATAAAGATGAGATAAAGCCCTCGTAGTCCTATTGATGTGGATAATAATAATGCGTAGCATTTCTCATCTTTGAAGTGCTTTACAAATATTAAATAATTAATTTACACAAGAATGAAAGAAGGAGTATCATCCTTCTATTTATACACTAGGGAGCTGAGGGAGAGAAATCATATGATTTCTCCAGGCCAGGGAGGAGGCTGCTACCTGATAGTAGTGGGGACGCTGGGGTTCGTTACGTGCTGTCCTGCTGTGGGGCTGCCTGGTCCCAGGGCGGCACGGCTGGACCGCCGGGTGGTAGCGCTGGCACCAGCAGATGACACGCTTCGACTGCGCTTGTGACTGGAGAGGAGAGCAGATCGCTGGTATTTCATACCGCCTCCGATAACACCTGAGCAGCCCCTGCAAGATGAAAGAGCTGTTTCAGAGGCCTTTTTGTTGCAGTGTGAAGGATTTGGGGAGTAACGTGGCCTGTGGTATGGATGAAAACTACCTGGTCATGAGTTAACAGTGCTCTACTGCATCTGGCAAGTTTCACAGATCAGAATGAATCACCTGCAAGACCATCGCTCTGCGGTGGCGTTCCCGTTGGGGTGACCTGGGCAAGGGCAGCTGCTGCAGCACGGGAGAAAGGCGGGTGAGAGTCAGGATATGGGCACGGTTTTCTTGGAGTATGTTGATGTGCTGGAGAAAAATCATACACAAATACAATTTATAGGAGCCTTGCGAAGGTCTGAGACTTCCTATAAGCATTGAATGAAACCTCACACACCTCTAACGCAGATAAGTACTGGTGGTTTCTGCAGCGCTAGCACTGCAACAGCCACGGTGTGCCAGGGCTCTGAGGTGGTCTGTCAGTGTACAGAAAATGGTCATTCCTGGACCATTGAGCTTACAACTCGGAGGAAAAAATGCTCGGTTGTTACCTGACTGTCTGCATTTTACAAATGGAAAAACGGTAGTTTGAGAGCGCCGTTACATTAGAATACAGTGCTGCAGTCCTTATTTGGTTACCTCATAAGAGCCTTGAATTTTTCCGAAGTTTTGAGCACATAGTGTTTTCACTGACTTCAGTTTGTGTATCCTGAGCCAGAAGACTTCCCTGAGCTCTGAGCGTGACTTGGGGTGTGACAGGGACGGGAGCCTGACGGCTCTTCCGTGGAAGGGCCGTAAGCACCAGACCATTGCGGGCTGCTAGCGCTGAGAGCTGGAAACATCTCTGAGATCTCCTCCTCTCTCACCGCCGCAACGACATGTCGTGCCCTCTGGCCAGAAGAGCAGACCTGCAACGGAGTACTTTCCCCACCCCGTCAGATTTTTTTTTTTTTTTTTTTTTGCACGGAGGCACCGGGCTTGACCCAGCACTTTGTGCCGAGAGAGGCAGGACGCCCCAGCTCCGGCCCTCCGCCGCGCCGGCGGGTGAGCTGGCTGCTGGCCCGGAGCCCGCTCCGCGCCTGCCGCGACGGACGGGGACGGCAGCTGCCTGCCCTTGACCATGTCAGGTAGGCAGAAACAGGGTCTTGAAACTGGGTTTCTCGCAACCCAGGGGAACGTCCTCAATGACTTGCTTTCGGCTATTCTGGGATGTCTTTTTGTCTCCGTTGTTTGGATCAGAAATTTCGTTCTGCAGCTGAGGAGCTGAAATTGGTGTGTTTTAACGAAGCGTTTTGGTTTCAATGGGGAACTGCTTTATCAAAAAACCCACAGTCTCCCCCCTGCCAAACCCAAACAGCTCTACCCAAGATATTCTGATTTCGTCCTTCATTTTAGCCAAAACGTGCCTTTGTGTATAACAAGCATTCAGTGTCCAACTGCAATGCAACCTATCTGGCAACCAAGTCCCAGTCTTGTTACTTTACTTGGCTTTTCCTTTTATTCCTCTAAGGGTCTGAACTCTGGGCAACTAAAAATCATTTTGGCTTCCCCCGTCTTTATCTAACCTCCACAAAACGGGCCAGGCAACACTGTTATTTCCACGCTGCTGTCCACACAATTCAAACAGTGTTTTTATCACAGAGGGCAAGTCCCAGAATAGAGCATAAATAAATAGATGATTTTAGAATACTGTAGATCATTGAGCGACATGCAAAAAAGGCCCCTTGTTCTGAAAGAGCAGCATGAGCCTCAGCAACAATGAGTCTTGAAGCCTGATGAAAATCTCAGATGCTTTGAGGCTGTGTTTGTTGGGTGAACTTTATTTACATTTGGCAGTAATGCTCCCATGTGCGATGCCAGCAACTGCCAGGATACATGGACGTAGCTGAATAAAGCTTATCCGGGTTGATATAAGGAAATACTGAATCAGTCTGAAGACTGCCATTTCCAATCCTCGTTTAGCTTTCTTAGCCCGGTTTCCGCAAGGAAAATCCCTTGTTAAGAGGCAGAAGCCCTGCCGTGCCCCCACCATATAATAAATGCAGATGGCACCTGTGTTACTACTTCCATCATGAAGGAAAACTGAGGTACAGCTTCTCCAGTAGTTCGGTGTCACTCTGATCTCAGAGGACTTTTCCTGAGAGCCCCTCCTTTAAAACTTTCATTAGCATCAGCAGTGCTCCTTCTCAGACTAACTCCTGTAAAATACATCTCCTTTGAAAAAGAGTGAAATTTGTCAGCCCTGGAACACAACAAGAAGAAACCCCCCCCTTAAAACTCCCAAGTCAATAACGTAGCTTTGAAAGAACAAAACCCCGCCAGCTCCATAAAATTCCCCGCGTGCTTTCACAAGGGGTGTTACCTCCTCGGGCGCTCCAGCAAGCGCGTTGCACGTCTGCGTCCAGCAGCGTGGCTACGGCTCGCCGGTGTCACAGTCTGGCGAGAGCCGCTGGCCGAGGCCGGAGGCGAGAGCAAGCAGCAGCGCCGCGGTGCCTACGTGTAGCTGCAGACCGAGGGGCGGTTGCGGGCTCCTCTGAGCCGCGAGCATCGCCAGGGCAGGCTCAACTCAAAGCTGGGAGCGGGGGAAGAGGAGAGACACCTGGGCGTACAGATATTTTTCAGCTCTGCGAATACGTCACAGCGGGGAAAACCTTCCCGTGTTGCGAAAAGGGTGTAAGAGAAGGGAGCAAGGTGGAGGAAGTTCTTGTTTGCCAGGCGCTGTATAAGCTGTAAAATGTTGCTCTTGCAAAGCTCGGTCTTGGAAAATATTTAGCTGGTTGCGTATGACCGAACTTCATCCTTCCCCCCAACCCCGTCATATTCACTACTTTGAATACAATAAAGTTGCTTTGAACTTTTTCAATTATTTAACAACTTTCAAGTGGAGAAATATTTGGGTCTTTTAATTTCATTTTTGACTCCTTTTTTTTTTTTTTTCCTCCCCCCCTCCATTCTGTTTGCTAAACAGTAATTGCAGATCTTTCCTGCCACCTTTAATACTCCCAGCTAATTATCCTGAAATAAATCTCTTTCAAGTCTGCATGCCAGCAGTTGTGGGATATGAGCGGCTCTTTCAGCTCCCGGCTGCCTGTCACTCAAATGGGCCTCAGCTGCAGCTCCGAATGATGAGTATTAGTCTCCCGCTGGGATGATTCTCCCAATCTCCCCACTTCCAACAGCATCTCCCAGGGCTGCACCACGCTTCTACCTGTTAGCCTAATCTGGGATTTTCTTTTGCTAACGCTGTTATTTTGAAAAGAGGAAGAGGATTCCTAGGAGAAAGGCACTCGGTTAACCTTTCCCTAATTGCCATTCAAGGCTGAAAGGAGGGAAAAAAAAAAAAAGCGGTGGGTGTCACGCGGCGGCGGCAGAGCGCTCGGGCTCGAAGTTGCTGGAAAGTTGGATGCTGCAAGCAATCTCCCTGCGTCTAACCCGGATCGCTCTGCCCTGGTTCGGGCTCGCGTTTGCTCGGGGCACCCAGGGGCCCTTGTCGGCTGTTCAGCCGTACCGGGACGTTTTGGTTTCCTCCCTCTTTCAGGAGCAAAGGAGTTGGTCCTGGAGTTACAGGCCAACGCAGGTAGAAAGGGAGCTGAAGGCCTAAGCGTGGTCTCTCTTGGACCTCCCAAGGGTCACTTGCTGGAGCTGCGGTTTTTAGGGGCAGGCTCCTGACTCAGGAACCCGGGTAGGGGAGGAAGTCGGACCCCGCTGGAAGCTGGCTAGTAAATTACACTAAGCCTGCGTTATTTCAAGCTCATGTCCTGTATATCCTGTTCATTCAGAAGCAAGCTTGCCGGTTTGTAGGCAGAGCTAAACGCTCAATCATTAATTTATTACGTGCTAGCAGTAATAGCGAGGGCTATTTTTAAATGCCACTTCAGCTTGCTTTCACACATGGATTTGTAATTTGACTATAGGACATATATAAAATGGTGTATTATTGCATACTTAAAGATACGGTTTTTACATTAAAGAACCATTAAACTATTAGTATTTAAAGTGCTTACTGCTTTCCCCCGCCCCGCTGTTCTTCTGTGTGTATGCTTTTTAATTACTTAACAGTTGGATTACCTCCAGGAATGTTACCCTTACCGGAGGATGCCACAGAATACCTTCTGCCAGGGTTGACAAGACGGGGTTTTTGGTACCCCTTCTCTTTTGGTACTGCCGTGTTGTGGATCAGCCAGCAAGGGGTGCTCTGGAGACAGCGCGGGCGTCCCCCCCGGCCGCAGGCTCCCTTTGGGGCGGGTTGCGCTGGGGTCTTGGATCTAGAGTTCATTCCTGAAGCAAAGTGTTTTGCTTAGTAGTTAAACGTGCACTCATCAAGTTGCTTAGCTGGCCTTGACTCTGTCTTCCTAAAGAGTTGTTTTTTTGCTCAGCGCTCACTCTTTAAACCGCGATGTGCTGTGTTGAATTAATTCTATTAACTGCCAAAGGAATTCCTTGCTGCCGAATTGTATTTCCTGTGTCTGTAAATCATTTTACCACTGCTTTCCATGACAGTTATGCAAGTGACCTTTTGATTTCACAATTTTTTTTATTTATGACATTGCTAACCACTCTATGGCTGTGCATCATAGCGAGATTGTGAAATCACAAGGGATACTTGAGAATATAGAATATTTTATACACATGCATACATACATTTATGAAATGAAAACAATATGCAACTAAACATTTCAGACTTGGACCTTGGAAACATAATATTTACACTGAGTAAGTCACGTTAGCTCTAAGAGTCTATTTCTGGGTATTTTCACTTTCAAAGGAAAAATTGCTTGAAACCCTCCTCTTTTTCTAAATGAGTGTCTTTTCATTTTCACCAGGCCCAGTTCTGCAGAGGCCAAACAGTCACTGACTTGAGTGGGAACTGTGGACGCTCAGAGCTTTGATAATACCCGAGGTGGGGACGATATCACTTGACTGAGTGCATGTGCTCGGGTGGCAACAGGGCTGTGAATTCCCCTAAGGAAAGGGCTTTCCTAATCCATTAGGATTCAGCTGCGTGCTGAAAGATCCCAAGCCCCAAGTTTTGGGCTTTGTGGAGGGTGTGTTGCCGTAGGCACATCTCAGTCTCTCTCCTTCAGCTTCTACCTGTAAAATGGACGCAGTCCTCTTCCATCCTCCTTTCCCATCTCCCAGCAGCGTGAAGTACGTGCAGTCTGGCTCTCCCTGATGAAACAAGAGTAACCCCATCTGTGTCACTAGAGTCCCCGAGGTTTAGATGAGCTGGCCTTACACATCCTGAATTATTGCCTGCTCTCGTCACTTGTGGATTGAAGCGAAAGAGTCTTTCAAATGGATGTGCAGATATTAGAAAGGCATCAAGAAAAAGGAAATCCTCAGCAACGTTTTCTATTTCAAAGAAAATGCTGCTGTGTCTGATCAGGTACTTCATGAAGTACAGAGCAGCCAATTGGAGGAAATATGCTTTAATCATTCTTATAAATACCAGTTTTGGATAGTCCACCAAACAGGGGCTATCTCAAAGGAAGCCACCCATGCTTTTCTTCTTGAAAGCACGCTTACTGATTACTGCCGGAGGGGAACTGTGAAAAATAAATGTAGAATAATTGCAGAAATGGGATTTGCCGTAACTGCTCAGCAGTTTGGAGGACAAGAGGGGTCCCCAGCCCTGCAGGGGGGCTGGACCATGAATGGGAGGTTAGCGCAAGCTGGCCTGACCCCTAGAAAGCCTTGTCCTGTGCAATGTTTGCGTGTGCTCCCGATCACAGTGTAGTACTTGATTGCCTTCTGCCCTCCTTGCAGCCAATGTGGTGCTCTCCCATGGTTTCAGTCCAGGAATACTTCTTTTTCTGACTCCTGATTAATACCGTGGGTGGCTCTGGACCATGCCGAGGTGTCTTTGTGCAGCCCTGCTAGTGCAAGAAGTCTGGTGAACCCGAGGTAACCCATTAGCCAGTTCCACCAGCGTGCCCATGTCCCGTTGGGGCCGCGCACCCAGCACACGCTTTCTCCAGAAGGGAGCAACGGCAAAACCATAACTGAGCAAAGAGGGTTGGAGGACTCTTGCCTGGCAGTTCCCAGCTGCAGCAGTGGCCTGTGGGAGCGGTTCCTGGGTGGTGCGTGCTGGACCTACTCAAAGCTCCCGCCTTGTACGGGGAGCCGAGCAGAACCTACTCGGACCGAGGCACTTGCCGTTTCACCGTGGCCTCGTACCAACTGATCTGAGCATCAAACGCTGTGAGTGCAAATGCTATTCTAGGCTCGGAAACCATTTTGGCATCCCAGTGCTTGATTTGTAAGTCTAATTAGAACTTAGAAGTGTAAATGGCAACACTTGCAGGCACAATTATAGCACCTGCAAACAAGGAGGCTGCTTTTCCCATTTGGCTCATCCTCTGGGTGAAAGTTTTCTATAAATACAGTAGTCTAACAATGAGAGCTAGGATGATGTCTCTGTTGTCATGGGTGAGGTCCCCTTTTGGGTAGAAAGCAGCTAAAAAATGAGTTGTACTACCATATATAAAAATGTGCAAACCAGAAAATATCAACACTCTTGCCCTTTTGACAAATCTGAGGCACCATGGTTGGTTTGTGCAAGGTTTGCTTAAGTAATAAATTGAGGTTTCCTGCAAAACATCTGGTCGATTCAGCTCTTATCTTGCTCCACAAGAGGTGAAAAAAGCCCTTATGTGGTTCTCCTTAGCCATGTTACAAATATAGATATCTATTTATAAGGAAATATTGAAATAGAAGTTTGAAAGTATTCTCATGTTCATTCCCCAACATTAAATTAAATATGTTTGGGGATGTTTGTAATGCGCTTTTCAATCCCAGTTAGATAGCAATGCAGAAGAAGTATTTCTTTCTTAAATTAATTCTGCGACACTCCTGACAGGGAGAGGGTTCAAAATCCTGGAAACCGAAGCGCATGATAACAGTTGCAGAAACAATATGCATTTATGCAGTGCTTTTTATGTCTTCTGTAGTTTAATCCCAACAGGCCTGATTTTCAGAGGTGCTGAGTGCTTGCAACTCCCATTGGCTCTGGAGGGAATTGTAGGTGCTCAGCTAAGGGATGCCAGTGGAAGCACACGCGTGCCCAGCGTTGAACATATAGTTAAACTTGTCCCAGGGTCTGGGGTAAAGTATCTGCCAAGCCCCCAGCTATTCTGTGTGTCCTGATTAATCGCTGGCAGGCTTCAAAAGTGGCTTTTGGCTGGAGTCTCATCGCTGTTGGGGGACGCTGCCGTACCCCAGGAGGCACGCAAGGGTGCGAGCGCTGTGGGTCGGCTTTGTGTGGCCCGAGCCGCTCGGCTTCCAGCGGAGGGCAATAAACGATATGTGTGTAATGTATAATCTAAGAAGGCTGGTGACATCCTGGGCCATGGCTGAATGTGGTTCAACATCTTTGCTTATTACGAGTGGCGTAGCTCAGATAATATCTAATTGTACGCATCACTTGAATCCTTGCCAGTCTGCTGCTTCTGCTTTTTTCTTGTCTCAGGGTCTTTCATTTTGGTCTGCGTCCCCTATCTTTGTCTTTAAATTATGTGTTGTCCATTATCCCAGTTTCCACCCTTCAACCTCCAAAACCAACATGGAAAAAGAAAAAAAAAGATTTCTGACTACTTTCACCATTCCTGGTGTGCTTGCCCACAGCCTTCCTGAAAGAAACCAATAAATAATGCTCCTTATCCCCCTAAAAATTAAATTAAAACCAAATTTCTCTGGGGAGGTGGCTAGGTTAATTACAAAGAGCTACCAATGCCATATCTAAAAGGGCTCCTTCATTTTCATTTTTAATTTTTAGGATGAAACTTAATAACTGATCCTTTTTTGCCAAAATATTCAGTTTAGAACTGGAGAGGCTGCCAAATGCAGCTAATGTTATTCTGCCCAAAAGCTTCTGTCATTTAACTCCTTGCAGCGCTTGCCTGTAGAACTGCAAGGGAGAACATGGTGCTATTTGAATCTGGAACTGGCGGAAATCTGGAGGTTTGGTGTGGTCAAAGTTTGATGGTAATTGCTTTTCGCTTGAAAATAGGGGGCCGCACCAAACGGCCGCAGCGTGTGGAACGCACGTTCGTGTGTGGGTGCTACGTTTGGTGTAAAAACTTGGAGTGTTTAGAGATTCAGATGAAAACGTATATTGGATCATCTAAGAAGAATAAAATTGTGTTCATATTGGAAAGCAGTATGAGAAATAACTGGTACATCCTGACATTTCTGGCAGACTATGGAACCGTGTGTTGGCCATTGGTGAGCGAAGCTACTCTCCCTTATCAAACGTAGTATCAATGCCCCAGACAGAGATTTGATTAAACAATGAATCTGAATGTGAAGTTGAAATGTAAAGATGATGGCTCACCTAATCCAATCTGCAAAGAAAAATGTACAGATGTTACACCTGGGCAATAAAATATTTTTAGTTTGTTGAAAAGAATGGCAAATGAAACCAAAATAAAGAGTTTTATGCATGTTTAATAGAAAGTATGGGAGTGGCAAGGGAACCACACTGTATAACATGGTCATGCTGGATAGTTTATGGAAATATCACAGTTATTCAGCAAAAAAGAGACTGTTACTAAATCAGACAAATAACGCTGTCTCCACTGTCTCGCTGATCAGCCTTGTCAGTTCTATGGACTAATTTACTGAATGCTAAATTCCCTTCGGTATTTATCTGTTGAGCTCGATATCTATATCCAGATGTAATATGTGCATACAGTCACTTAAGAGTGTGAACAGGTAGGTACGCAGGGACATTGGACATTACTGGCTGCCTGTTTTTGAGGTGGACCAGAGTGAAATAGTTAAATAACTGTGGCAAGCTTGGCTGACTGTCATAAGCAGAATACTTTGACTCTACATGACATCCTGCTAGTTTTGGACAATAATTCTTATTGGAAAATTGCAATGCTAGATCATGAACTTCTAAGTATTTGAAGGGAAAAGTGAGCTCACTTGAAGGATCTCAGTGTGTTGCCCCTGGCTTACTCTGTGTTGTTCTGTGTACAACATAAACGGCTGTTAAAATACTTCTTACTGTATTATGCAGCAAAAGGTCTAGGCCACTCACAAACCTATCTGCTTTCCAGCAGCAGTGCCCTCTTTATACTGGAAATATAACTTTAATGAAGCAGTGAAAGGAGAAAATGCAGGGCAAGATTAAAAAAAAATGACTGCCTGAAATTAAGCTCCTAAATGCAAATTTAAGCACTGAAGTAAGTGTCCTGATATTAAAAAAATCCTGACCTGGAAGTTCTTATTGACTTCAATGTGGGTAATCTATTTAAATTGCATTACTAATGGACGCAAGTGCACAGAATGGCCACTTACATGCTTAGGGGCTGTTTGTATGCACAGCTTATGTGATTTGTGGGTGCCTTTTAGGCTGCCACATTTTAAAAATTGAGCTTGCAGTATGGTTATTACCACACTGAAGGCGAGGTCATCATCAGGCAGCTGCGCCATGCGGGGACTTCCTCTGAGCTCTGTGATGGGAGGTTCAATCCCAGCAGCTGTGCGATGGCAGCACATCCTCTTGCTCCTTCCCAGGGCTAAATTGACCAGAAATAGATGGAGAGAAGCTGCATCTATTGCCCATCTTCACTGGTTTGAGGAGCTGGGCGTGTCCTTCAGGGGACCCTCTGGCTCCTTTAATGGTGAGGAGAGTGTTAGCTGGCTAAGGTAGGCATGAGCAAAAAGGCATTTGCTTTCTTTATGAATTGGGTTCCTTCTTTCAGCTTACAACCCTGCTGGAGTTACACAGGGTGTTTTCTAAGGCCTTTGGGATGTGCTCTAAAACTCTTCTTCATTCACTTTTCTATTTCATTATTTTCATGAAAGTTTTCCCTTTTGCTTCCTTCTGCTGCTGACAAGCACAAAGCAAAACAGTAAAGGGTTAACTTTGAGGAAGCCCGAGGATTCAAGACTTCTTTGAACCTAGCACATACTCAAATAGGTCTAGTTTAGAAACCTTTTAAATGAACTGGATATGGTGCTAACAGGGCCAACGCTAGAAGCTGGAAACGTGAAGGCCCATCAGAGCCTGCAGTGACACTCCCGGGAAGTGACTCCTGGGTCTCGGGGAGAAGCCACTGAGATGGCGCCGAAGTAGCTGGGTGGTGCAAAGCTGAACGGCCATGGGAAAGGTAACGCCGGCCTGAAGTCAGAGCTTTGAGATGGATCTGTATAACAGAGAAATCCAGTCAGCTGCTATCTATCTGGCCAATAAATCAAAAATGGCAAGATGGGCCGTAGTCTTTAAAATATGGTGTCCATCTGGCAAAAAGATAAAGCTTTATCTCTGCTGTTTTAGAAGTAGTTTTTGTCTCCAAATGTCTAGCAATCAGAATTTTTTGATGGGCTATTTGTATAGTGAAAACTCAGCCTTTGGGCTTTGGTTGAATAGTCAGTGACTTAAGAAACAACCCTCAGTCTGTCTTAGTCCATTCATTTAATTCCCAGTTTTGTCTTCAGACATGCACTTGGCTTCAATGAAACTTGTGTGTGAATGCCTGATGCCAGACTTTAGGGTAGATTTTAAAAGACATTGAGGTGCATAAGATGCAGAGAGGCTCTTTGTAAAATTTAATTGGACCTAGCCTACTTAGCTGTATATTAAAAGAAAAAAAAAAACTCCAAACCAAAAAAATGCCCAAAACACTATGCACCTGTCTGCTTCCAAAATTTAAAATACCTTTGAAATTCTGGTCCTTTGTCTCCTATTGGAAGATAAATTAAGGGGGTTATATGGTGTGTTGTTTGAAATCTAGACTTGTTTTTTTACTGGCTTATAAATATATAACAAAGTCTAATTATTTTTAATATTATTATTTTTGGTTGTAATGTAATGGAGGAAATTCAAAACAGAAAACTTTATAGCTAGGGACAATCTGTCTGTTGAAACCAACAATCTGTTCCACCGTTCACACTCTGTCTGTCCTTCACTCTCTTAACTCTTTCGGGATGCTTGTCACCTGCAGCTCTCAGATTACAGAGGAGGAACCTAGTCTGGCCTCACGTGGTCCTAAACTGCCGTGCAAGTGAGAAGGGGTTACTGAGAGTGACTGTGCAATTATATGTTTAGAGGTGGGGGAATG